>NW_026057576.1:62069856-62135607 GCF_023721935.1 Panthera uncia | reverse complement strand
TATATATATATATGTGTGTGTGTGTGTGTGTGTACACACACACACACACACACACATATACATAGTACTTAAGCAAAATATTTGAATATATGGAACCATTTATTATCTTGGTACACCTGATAATGCAAAATTGACTGCTTAAGATAAAAAATGTATAGGAATAGTCCTACCCTAAGTGGAATTCTTCCTCTTTCTTTTTAAACCTATAGCTCAATAACCACTAGGTTATCATTCATTCATCATCATTGATATTATTCAGTATCAGGATGATACTGGCCTCCCCTACGTAAGAACACATTAGTTTTGTGAGTCTGAAAAAGGAACCGTGCATAAAGGCAATTTAACTCAATGGGTTTTTAAATCTTGTATTCTTGAAGGGATTTTGCTTCTGATAATTTTCCAATTAGGAAAATAATCTTCAAAAAGGTTTAGCTAAGAACCTACAACTAAATTCCCTTTTTAATTGTTCAGGAGAGAGAATCACAAAACCCTATCTATTCTCCATTAGTCTAAGTTAACATATATTCATGGCAATTCTCTCATATCATCATTAAACTTTGTTCCAAGGGTCTAAGCCATGAGTCTTAATACTATCTAACATTACTGTAACTAGTTCTTTATTAAATTTTCTAAGTTTGTTGCCTTGTAAAAGGTTATTTTTGGAACATAAACACTAGAAGAGATGATGCAAATTGGAATGTAGGCAAAACATTGTTTTCCTAATGCAATTATTTTATTTACTCATACAACTTAAATTTAGTTGGAAATGTAAACTTCCAATGCCAATAAGAGAAACTCATTAATGGGCATTGAGTCAAGATCACCTGTATATTAATGCAAAAATGTTCATTAGATAGCCCAGCTTTTTTACATATTTCACTTCATTTAAAGGAATTATTAGAATATAATATTATCAAAAGGATTATGTACCAAACATACATTTTATTCCTTTTATAGAACAATGATATATAGCAGCAGTAGAGGTAAACAATAAACTAAGCATGCCAAAGCTTTAAAAAACTATTAGGTGTTAAATTCCAGTGTATGTGCAGTGTTTGTACTATTTGAGGTGATTTACTTAGCTTGAGATATCTATTTTAGTTTTTATTTGTAAATGGATACTTCTGGGACTACATTAAAACTTACTGAACAGACATTAATTAAAATCTACCATTTAGTCTTCTGCATACTCTTTCTCAAATTAATAGTAATGTATCACCCAAAACTCTAAATATTTCTAAAGTATTTCTATTTTTAATAAATTTTTAAAAAATAAAGACTTTATAAGGAATGTTTTACATCTATAACATTCATCATGTAATTAAATGGTTCAAAGATTCAGAATACTACAATAGAAATCGAGAAAATCTCTAGCCTCTCTAAAGGCAACCAAAAATACAAATTTTTTTAGAATATTTATCTTCCTATTTTGAAATAAGATATTTAAATAATTATTTCTCAATTTCTAGTATTGGATATTATCTGTTATATTTCCTAGAGTGGAGGATGAGGATTGAGCTCCCTAGTCCAGCCCCCAGTGGACATGTCCAAATTCCCTGATATTCCCAATATGTATTAATTCGTTCCTTCAAAAGACATTGTCAGTTCTGAGGTCACAGCAGTGTAAAAAGTTGACATAGTTTCTTATGTTCATGGATCTTACAGATTATTGCAGAAAGGTAGAAATGAATACAAATATAGTATATTAGCAGATGATAAGTACTCTGGGAAGAAAATTAAGAAGCGTGCAGGGATGGAGAAAAACTGAAATTTAACACGGGTAGATCTCATGGAACAAGTGACATTTGAGCAAGGACTGAAAAAGGTAAGAAAGTGAGCCATGTTAATATTGGGGGACAGCACTGGAGGCAGGGAGGCACACACCGTGGGTATCTGAAGTGGAATATGCCATGTGTGGCCCAGGAGACCAGACGTGCTGGAGTAGAGTGAACAAGGGGGAGGGCATACAGGTGGAAGAGAGCTGAGATCTTGTAGAGGCACATCTCTAAATATCTCAGCATATTTATAGGCTTTTGCTCTGAATGAGCAGATGCCTTTGGGGTTTTGATCAGAGCAGTGACATACATCCATAAAAACCATTCTGGCTGCTATGTTGGGGAAATAATATGATAGGCAAAAGTGTGAGAAAAATTGGGACAGCACTGTGATGATCCAGAAGGAAGATGGAGGCTTGGGCCAGGCAGATAGCAGGAGAGGTAGGGAAACGTGACCAAGTCCTGGACACGTTTAGAGATAGAACCAGGAGGATTTTCTCACGGAGTCCTATTGTCATCTGATTGGCCATGGGGTCAATCAGGATTGTCTCCACAATTTCTAGTCAGAAGACTGAGAAGCATAGAATAACTACTAATTGAGGTTGAGAAGAAAGTGAAGGAAGCAGAATTTTTTGATGCAAGAGAAGAGGGGGAAATAATTTTGGACATTTGAGCCTGAGATGCTGATTAGACATCCTGATAGAGATGTCTATGTAAAGACTCAGATGGACAAGTCAAGAATTTGGAGACATGGAGCCAGGCCCTGTGGAATTGAAGGGTGTGAATTTCCATTGTTTAACCTTTAAAGTCAAGAAGAGAATCTAGCAAAGACGACACTTAAGGAACATGCCCTGTGAGGCATGCTGCATTCCACGAGCCTCCTCCAGTGTCTCCACAGAGCACACTTCCTGTCTCCTGTCACATAGGAGAGGGGCAGTTACTGTCTCTCTGAACTGAGAGGTTTATAAGAACTTAATGAAAAGTGGTTTCAAATAATCAGTTTTTCAGTCCAACAGCTGTACTCTTGACATTTGGAAGGTATCAAAGTCTCTGTTTCTTGATCTTTTCTGAGTTCTGAGATTTAGACTAGCTTTCACTTTCTCTGGTATGTATCCTCCCAATGAGCTCAGATTTTAGATGTCTCTCATATGCCAAGTCATCCATCACTTTTTCACCCATTCTTTAGACTTCCTAAAATAGATTCCCGGAATGTAGATTATCACATAAAGGAGTATGAAGAAGTTTGAGATTTTTTAAATGCATAGGAAATAACCAACATAGATAGTACATGCTATAGAGAAGTTCCTCTTCCTGTCTTACAATCAACTGATTAATTTGTATTATTTAATATCCCAGCTCTCATGTCTATATCAATATGCTACCGGACTGAGATGTTGCCAAAAGTCATTTAGGGCTACCTCCACCACCATTTATTTCCCTCTTTCTGTAGCTGTTTCAAAATTCAGAATCATTCCATATATGAAGAATCCCTGAAAACTAATTTTTAGAGGGTCAACATCTAAAAATAAAATCTGAATTTCTGAAACGCTTGCTAACTATACATTCTTTTAGAACATGGGTAGATTTACGTTAGGTGATTTTTGCATGATGAAAGCTGGTAGGTAATATTTCAGTTTATCTGGAGATGGAAGTATAACATTTGATGGTTCACGGAGAAAAACACAACATAATAAGTATTTTAACTCTAATATAGTTTCTTTGTGTGATTTATTCCTTTTATGGCCATCAAAATGATTTTTGTAATTTCTCCAACATGTTTAAGAAAGTATCAGGTGTTGTAAAATGTAAATTAAATGTTGTAAAATGAATTACATGCATTCTTATTACTCATCATATTTTGCTTTCTTTACTCACATTTTACTGACCAAAGCAAGTCAAATCACTAAGTATGATGTCAAAGACTTATTAAGTGTAACCCTTTTTGGTGGAAACAATGAATAACTGGGAACAATAACAGACTCTATCACCATGGATTTCATAGCCACAGTCAAAAACTAACACAAAATCTGGAAGAAAGCCTTGGGAAGATACCTATGGACCAGAAAAGAAGGGGACTAAATTCCAGAATAGAAACTGATCTGAAAGCGGTATTCTAAATACACTCTATCCTCCGACACACAGAGAGCTGGGCAGAACAGTGTTCGATTCTCTCCCTTCTCTTCTATCATGAGGCAAGAGAACAGATCCACCATATGTGGCAGGGTAAGCTCAAAGAAAAGGTGGAGATGAGGTAGGAAATCTAAATAAACAGTTCAACATTAGAAAGTCTAACAATTGAACACTTTCATAGACTACAAATGAGAAATTGGGCAGACACGGCAATAGAAACAAACACATTTGGAAAAGTTTCATATTTCTTTTTTAGAAACACAATTTTTACTACAAAGGCACTTCTTGAACTTCATAAACTCTATAAAAAATCTAGCATACATCACACGTAATTGAGGTATTCTGGATATGTTCTCTTTAATTTGGGGAAAATATGCGATGACCATCAGTATCACTTCTGTTCAGTATTGAACAGAAAAGTGTTGATTTGGAGAGGTTGGACAATATCATAAGAGGTAAAGAAAATGAAGTATAACTACTTAGTATAAAAACACAAAGGTGTCATCATTTGCAAGTCCTGTGGTCACCACAGGAAAGCCCAATCAAATAAGCACAAAGCCATTAGAACATATAAGCAAATTCACCAAGACTGTCACAAATAAACCACCACACACACACACACACACACACACACACACACACACACACATACACACACTTGAAATGTTTTTCTGTACCAGTAATAATTTAATTGAAGGTGTAAAACTGTAATATAAACTGGGACACTACAGAGTACCTTATAATTAACCTACCAAAGAATACTAAAGCCATTTATGTATAAAATTTTACAAACATATTTGATTAAAAAATGATCCAAATAAATGGAGAAATATGTCATGTTAATGGATGTGATAATTTACTGCTAAAAATTCTTTCAACTATTAAAACTTCTCTAATCTATTATGGTGATTGACTTTAATAAAATATTTTATTCTAAAATGTGCAGAGTATTAAATTCTCATAAATAACTAAGTTACTTTTAAAGATGCAGAGAGTGGGGCTTGGCTTGCCTTATCAGTTATCAGAATTTATTATAAATATATACAAAAGGTGTGGTAGCCAGTGTAAGTTTTATTTTCCACTAAAAAGTACTGGATCTCAGGGATGCTTGGATGGCTCAGTTCATTAAGCATCTGACTCATGATTTTGGCTCAGGTCATGATCTTATGGTTCGTGAGATTGAGCCCTTCATCGGGCTCCATGCTGACACTGCAGAGCCTACTTGGGATTCTCTCTCTTCCTTTCTCTCTCTCTGCCCCTCCCCACTCCTGTTCTCTCTGTCTCTGTCTCTCAAAATAAATTAATAAACTTTAAAAAAATACTGGATCTTACTGGCAATAGAAGGGAAAAGTGATGACAGGAGTGTTGATCTTAATGATGGCAAAAAGACAGCTAATGGCATATAAGCATATAGAAATATACTTAGCATCATATATAATTAGGAAACTACAAATTAAACAACAGTGAGCTATCACTATGTACCTATTAGAATGGCCAAGATCTAAAATACTGGCAACACTGAATGCTGGCAAGATGAACACATCTTATCTACTGCTGATGGGAATGCAAAAGGGTCCAGCCACTTTGGAAGTGTTTGCCAGTTTCTCACAAAACTGAACACACTCTTATGATATAATCACAGTAATCATGCTCTCTGATATTAACCCAGATAAGTTGAAGACTTACATCTGTGCAAAAACCTGCACACAAATGTTTATAACAAATGTTTAGTCATAATTGCCAAGACTTAAAAGCAAGATATCTTTCAACAGGCAATGTACAAGAAATCATGGTATATACATACAAAGGATTATTATTTAGTGTTAAAAAGACATGTGCGATCAAGCCACAAAAAGATATGGGAGGCTCTTAAATGCAAGGTGCTAAGTGAAAGAAGGCAATCTGAGAAAGTTATGTACTGAATGATTTCAACTATGTGACATTCTGGAAAAGTTAGCTGCTGGGGAGGTAAGGAAGAAGGGATAAATAGAGCACAAGGGATTTTTAGGGCAGTGAAACTGTTATTTGGTAGGATACTGTTATGGGGGGATACATGCCATTATACATTTGTTAAAACCCATTGGATACAAAAAAACAAAGAGTGACCCATAATGTATCTATGGACTTTAGTTACTAATAATGTATCAATATTATTTCATCAATTGTAATAAATGTTACACACAAATCTTAAAATTACCATGGGATGTTAAAAAATAGGAGAAATGGGGGGGGAGGGAGCATATAGGAACTCTGTCCTTTCCACTCATTTTTTTTCTTTAAGCCTAAATGATGTCTAATAATTAAAAGAAATATACAGCTTCTACCATGTCTCACTGAGATGAATGAACAGAGACAGATTGTATCTAAGAACTGACATAGTCTTTCATTCGAAAAATAACATTGAAATACTACATTAATGAATTTAACTATAAAGCAAAATAGGAAAAGTAAATAAACATTTTGTTTATAAATTACTTACTTATAATACTTGATTACTGAAACAACACACATTAATTTGCCTCTGCTCTGGTGCCAACAGAAGAATTAAAGGCTACAACAGGTCTAGTTTCACCCATTTTTAGAACTAATAAATTTCACTCTAACCGGCCCATGAGTAGCAATTGTTTTAACTAAGAACGAATTCTAGAAAAAGAAAAATCTTGTGTTCTGTTTTTCCATAACTGGTGTCCTAGGCCATGGAGATAGAACTCCAGACATGATCTTCCAAGTTTCTATGTTATCCACCTTCCCTGGGAATAGACGGTTTTTGCAAACCCTTTGGTCTGGATCCTTCTGGGGTTTTTCTACATTTTCTCCTTTACACTTTTTTAAACCACTTTCCCTCTCTGTCATTCTTGTCTCCCCCCCCCCCATTTCTACCCTGCATTTATCTTGCTGGGAATGGCCCCATCCCTAATGGTGGTCTTGTCCCCAGGTTTACCCACTTCATATCTAAGTGTTCTGGTGTAGATATCTCATCCTATTGGTAGTAAAAACTCTCAGAACAAAATTTCATCTCACATCTCAGGATCATAACTCCCTCTACTGCACTGACTTCTGTTTCAACTTCCTCATTCTTGGCCTTGTGGCCATTACCCTATCCTCAGAATGTAAAGGGTGGAGAAGAGCTTTCTCTTGTGTTTTAACATTATCCCTAATTTTACATTCTCCATAGAAAGGCATGAAATATCAATGCAATGTTTTTCACTTGATTTATATTTTATCTATAATTAACTTTTGTGTTGAACATGAATAAATTAAAAACTTCTTGTAATATCATAAACTATTTGATAGAGTTTTATAGGTAAAATTTACACAATCTGTATTAAATAATTTACTGCCATATAAACTTATTATAAATCTTTTGTTTCATCATGTGCTACCTCAGTAATTCTATTGGAAGAAAACTAACTTTTTTTAAAATATAATTTGTGCTTTGTAAGTCTTTTCCTGTGTTCTGCTTATGATTCTATTATCTTCTAGATGAGCGCTTTCGTATATTTAATTTAGAAGTTTTATATTAAGAACAATAAAAGAATATCTTTTCATCTATATTTCCTCTTAAAATAAGATTATAATAATATATGCTCTGTCACATATAGATCTTCACAAACATAAGTATGAATATTTTATCATAACTACTTACGGAGAAATAGCAGGGATCCTATTACATGTACTATAAAAAATTAATGTACAAAATCATAAACTTGTACTCTTTTTAAAACAGTAATAGTTAAAAAAAAAAAAAAGGAGAGGAGAGAGGACATAATGTTATTCCCAGAAGACACTGATTTATTGGTACCACAGAAGGAATTTTTGGAAGTAACAAAGCTTTTTGCTACATATATACAACAATGAAAACAAACAGAAGAATATGAACTCGAATTTTCAGTTGAGTCAGTCTGTTTGTAATATAGTTTAAGAGGCACAGACAAGATATCAGTTCTGGCTTTCTGATCATTTACTGGTGTGTTTACTCCATTCATTCATTCATTCATTCAGATACCCCAAAACACAAAAATATGTATATTATATGCTAGACACTAGGAATACAAAATGGCTACAACACAGCCCTCAAACTTCTCAAAGCCAGCAGGGGATATAGGCATATAATGACAAATATCAGACACTGTTACATTGGACATTTGAAGAATGCCTAATGGGCCATGAAACCACAAAATAAGATATAGTCAATTTATCATAGGAAGGTCACTCAGAAGAGAAGACTGAATTCGGTCATAAAAGATGAATAGAATTTTTCAGGCTAACAAGGAGAATGCTGTTTTAGACCACAGGAACACTGGGTGCAAAGTTAGGAGGCAATAAAGCAATACCATGGGTTAAAAAGAGGCAAGTAGATCCAAGTTGTTCAATACAAGGGGGTGGAGTATGAGGTGGACTATTAGGTGGAGAGACTTAGGAAGGAGAAAGGGGTGGAGTCAGATCATAAAAGATCAAGATCCATCTAAAGCTAAGGAGATTAGATTTTATCAGGAGGCAAGGGCGTGGCATTGAAGGTGTAATGAGGTACAACAAAATGCGATTTGCATTTTATAACCACTGCCCTGAGAGTGTTGTGCAGGCTGGATTGCAGATGGAGTTGGAGAAGCTGAAGGGGGCAGGATCTCATAAAATGTGATAGAGGAAGAGAGAGGAGGGTATTTATTGGTGACAACAGAGAGAGAAAACAGAAGAGGACATAGAATTCACAGGGTTTTATACTAATCTGAATAAACAATGAGAGCAAATGGAAATTGAGAACTCATGAAATACCAAACATGTTATTTTAATCCTCATTAGAATTAATTCTGGAAAAATTATTTCCCTAAACTGTTTTCAGAGGTGGTGAGTAGCTTCTTGAAGGTCACACAGATTTTAGATGCATCTGCATACAGGCAGAGCTACATTGACTTATCTGACTTTCTAAGTCAGACCAAAGATTACATTATGTGACTCAAGTAGTGGGAGGGGACAGAGAGTAGAAGAGCTCCCAATTCTCTGTCTTGGATGCTACTAACTGTTTGAAGGAAGATAATGAACGAAGTAGAGTTACCTGAAGGATATTCAGGTAGAAATGAGAAATAAACTGTTGGGTATATGGATCTGAAGGAGTCTCTTGATAATCCTGTTTTGTAGATGCCCTAGGACTGAAATACATAGTCCCTGTGTCTTCCTGCTATGTTTTATGGGCCAGATCGATATACATTTCCCTCTACCTTTTCGGGAGAGAATTTATGATACATGTCCATTTCTTACTTCCTGAAGGGTGAAAGTCCTTTATACTAGTTTTTCAGTCATCAAGTTATTATTACTACTGTAACAGGAGGAAACTTAGCATGTCTGACTCCATATTGCTTCTATTTCCCTTGCTACTATGACCTACAGTTTAGAAACTTATGCTTAGCCCTGCACATAGCCATGTTACAGCTAAGTTTGCAAAACCTGTTTTTTACCTGAACTCTATCTCACCCGAAGAGATAAGTACATGTAGATATGACTATGCTACATTTAAGACTTACAGGAATGACATAACCAGATTTCTATTGGCAAAGATGAACTGACCAAGGACAAAGAAGTTACACTACCTTCCTGAGATGTCTACAGATGTCAGTCACTTTTTTACTCCCCTGTCCCACTATCTCCTCTTCCTAACATAAAAGAAGGTCAAATTTCAGGCCAAAGGGAGATGATTCTTTGGGACAATCGATTGTCTACCACTGATCTCCTTAGTTTGCTGGCTTTCTGAAAAAAAGCCACTTTGTCCTAACATCTTGCCTCTTGACTTACTGGCCTGTTTTATAGAAAGCATATTGAGCTTGGACTCAGTTACACTATCCTCAAGAAATATGGTATCAAATAACCATTGGGTACATTGTGCAAATTACACTGTATAATCTGACTGGAAGAACAAAGTCTTTAAGTGATTATAGCAATCTATCATCAATACATAGCTTTATTTTCTCTTCATATCAATTTATTTTTCTATTTATTATTGACCATATCACAAGTTCTTTTCACTTAACTGACTAAATTTGAATAAGGACTATCAACGAAAACACACAACTTGCAATCTTATAGCGGACACTGACAGTTGTTGCAAAAGCAAAAAGATGATACATTTTACCTGTTATATGTATGACTTTTAGTTTGAAATGACAGGAAATTTTAAAAAATAAAAGAAAAAGACATGGCAGGAAAATTAAGTAGCCAAAGAACTTTGATGTAAGAGTAACAAAACCTTGGGGCGCCTGGGTGGCTCAGTAGGTTAAGCGGCCAACTTCGGCTCAGGTCATGATCTCACGGTCAGTGAGTTCAAGCCCCACGTCGGGCTCTGTGCTGACAGCTCAGAGCCTGGAGCCTGTTTCAGATTCTGTGTCTCCCTCTCTCTGACCCTCCCCTGTTCATGCTCTGTCTCTCTCTGTCTCAAAAATAAATAAACATTAAAAAAAATTAAAAAAAAAAAAAAAAGAAGTTAACTACCAACCCTCCGTCCCCAGGCTGTTACCATCCCATAAATGAATTCCTTGTGCCACATTCTTTCCTAACGGTACCAATCTTCTAAAAAAAAAAAAAAAAAAAAAAAAAAGAGTAACAAAACCTTGCCAGGAATAAAACAGAGAACACAGAGAGAATGGATAGAAATTATTTTTCAAACTATTTGAGGGTAGTTTTTGGCACTTCCCTATAATTATTTTCTGGTTTAGCTGAAAAAATATGAGACTATCTCAAACTTCCTCAGGGTTGGATTATAATATTCCATTTTATTAGCCCTGGAATAACATGAACAGAAATTTTAGTGATAGTGTTATACTCCATGCTGAAGGCTTGTTAGAACTGCATTATTTTCTGTTCTAAAAGAAATGTTGCTTAGTTCAGCCAGGTGACTGGAGGTCACTAAAATCCTTTCCCTTAAAAGAGAGAGAGAGAAGCCTCTTTCTTCACAGAGTAATTCATGTTAATGCAAGGACCAATGGCCCTGAGATCCATTAATTAAATTAATTAGACTTCATAGCATTCACTCATGAACCATGATTAAAAAAATTAGAAGGAAACAGGAAACACATACACTGCAGCATATGTTTTTGCCAGTGTTGGGCCCTTGAGAATTATTAAATGATACCTTGACATAGTTCAGAATTAATAAAATCTGTCTGATCTCTGAAGGTATTTTCATAACTTAAGTAATGTATGCAAATTAACTTATATTAAAACGTGTGCTCTGTTGCTGCCCACAAGTCAGCATGATTTCATAATTTGTAATATAATAGTGGTATCACTAAGCCATGAAACTATATTTCTGTGAAATTAAGTGATATAGTTCTATCTGATTAAGAGTATTGTACTGGGAAAATACTGCTAATAAATATAGGAACTTTCTGATATCTTGAAGTTCATAGGAAATTAGATGTACTAAAATCATACATCCTACTGGAGCCACACGTTTGATAACAACAAGTAAATCAAATCCTCATTCTTGTGGAATTTACCAAAGATTTCTTTTAATGTTTTATTTATTTTTGTGAGAGTGTGTGTGTGAGCAGGGTGGGGCAGAGAGAGAGGGGGACAGAGGATCTGAAGCAGGGTCTGCATTGTGAGCAAACAGCCCAATGTGGTGCTCAAACTCACGAACTGTGTGATCATGACCTGAGCCAAAGTTGGATGCTCGACCAACGTAGTCACCCAGGTGCCCGACCAAATATTTTCTTGTAGCCAAAAAAGTTAAAGTATCTAAACCATGGTGCTTGAAACATGATATATAAAAATACAGTAAACTAAAATGACCTCATCCAGTCTTATGGCTTCAAATACCAGCTACACGGTAATAATCCAAATTTTATACATTCATAGTTTCTGAACTTAAATTTAGATATCAGACATCTCCATTTGGTTTCTCCACCTTAACATGTCTCAAACCAAATTCTGATTTTTCCTCCCCTAAATCCAGTCCTTGCCTCATATCTTTTCCATCTTATTATACCTACTTAAATAGGAACTTTACTGCCTTTTGGCTCAGGCCAAAAATTTGGATCACATTCCCATGTCAGCAAATCTCACTTTCCTTTAAAAATAGAAAAAAATATGACCACCTCTTCCCACTACAGTCCTGGTACAAATCATCCTATCTTTCCTGGATGACAGCAATAGCATCTTGACCATCTACCGTTCCTCCCTACAATCAATTCTTATCTCACTAGCCAGGAGGTCATTTAATTGTGAATTACATCATTCTCTATTCAAAGTTTCCATCTCGTTCTCAGTAACATCCAAGTCTCTATAATGGCATGTAAAGCCCTCCATTGTTGAGCGGCTCCTTTGTTTTACATCCATGAACTCTTCTAGTATTTTCCACTTCAATCACTGCTATAGTCTGGAGACCTCCTTGCTGTTTCTTGGACATACATCTTCTGTCTCTTTGCATTTGTTGGCCCCATTACTTGGAATATTCTTCCTCCCTACACTCACTTTATGACCTCTCTCATCATCTTCAATTTCTTTATGGAATGTCATTCTTTTATTCAGTGAGGACTTCCTTGATAGTCATATTTAAAATTGAAGTTTCAGCCCCAAGCTCAGTGTTTCTTTATCACTTCCCTATTTTGGTTTTCTCTACAGCACTTACTATCATCTAATGTAATTAAGATATATCAAAATCTATTTCTTAACTGTTGTATTTTATGGATTTATTTACTTCCTCTCACAACCAGGTGGTTAATGGGAACTATTGTGTATTTTATTCACAGTATTCTTCATGGCTAAAAATGTATATAATATTTATATAAGCATACATTAAACATTCACTGAATGCAAGAATTAAATATAAAGGGGTAGTCAGATATTTGAGGAAAGGAAATTCTATTCTCTAAACAGATTTAGAAATCTGGCAAGTTATAATTAATTTGAGACATACACGCCCTCTCATCTCAATTAAGAGAAACGTTGGCAGATATGCCATGCTCCTTTTCTAGAACTTCCCATTCAAAGCCTACTTACTCTATAATTTCTAAATCTGAAGTCTCTGTGAGACTGATGGAGTTGAGGATTAGGTAGGGCACCCAGTCTCCTATTCTCAGTATAGGGTGCCAGATTTGCTTAGTAGACAGGTAGGTAAGGAACATGGATTTCCGGTTATTCATGTGGTCTGGTGTAAAGTGAGTCATCAGCCTATTCCAACCTTTGCTCAGCCATGCATACTCTCCTTCTGACCAAAACCAGGTTCCATGTCTACTCCTACTTGTGTCTCTGATCCTATTTCTTTCTTTATCTAGAATAACCTCTCTGGATCTCTCCTTTTGAATCCTTCCATATCCATGAATAAAAGCCTAATTGTAAATTTTACCTAACAGTGAACCTTCCCAAATATCTCTTCTTTCTCAGAACTTTTATTGCTTTACAAGTCCATAGAGCAAAACCACGATTTAGAACTTACCATATACATCATTTTAATTGAGCTTCATTTAACTAACTTAATAGATTAGCTGATGTTTTACATTCTTCCTGTAAAACAATAGCATGCTTTCTGTTAGGCCTATCTGGGTTGGCTACCTCAACTTAGCTAAAGTCAACCATAATTCAAATATGTTTGCTTACCTACCTGTTTCAGCTGTATGCAATTTAACTATATAATCACATAAATAAAATCAATGGTATGATTTTTAAAAGATGGGTTTGTTTCTACAAAAAGATATTATACTTTGAAAAGTTTAGAGAATATTAAGTTAAATTATAATAAGGGTTAAACTACTGTAAAATTGAAGAAGAAATTATAAAATAATAATGAGGCAAAATTATAATAATTTCAAAGATTTGGCATTCATTATTTTTTGTTCTATTTTAATACATCGCAATTGGAAATTATAATTGAGTCATTATGATTTATATAAGGAAGATAATGTATAAAAAAATTCCAGTCAATAGAGTGAGGATCAAATGGTCTTAATTTTATATCAAATTATTGGCCAATTAATGTGATTTGTATTTTTAAAATTCCATTCTTTAGGTGATTTTTTAGATTAACCATCAAACAACTGGTCCTAATTACATTTAAATAAAAGGTTTCTATACAGGGACACCTGGGGGTCTCGGTCAGTTGAGTGTCCACCTTTGGCTTAGGTCATGATCTCACTCACAGTTTGTGAGTTCCAGCCATGCATCAGGCTTGCCATTGTCAGCACAGAGCCTGCTTTAGATCCTCTGTCCCCCGCCCCCCTCTCTCTGCTCCTCCCCTGCTTGTGTAGTCTCTCTTAAAAATAAATAAAACATGAAAAAAAAGTTTTCTATACTTGCTGTTGTCAAGCTTGTCTATGTATCTGGTGTCCCCAACTACATTGTAAAATTCATAAACATAGCATCCTCATAGTAGATCTTATGCTTTCTTCCCACTTGATTATTTAGGAGCTATTCAATAAGGGCAAATTGAATAATTTTAGGCTACGCCAATGTTGCTCTGTAGAATGCTAATGGTCCATATACTTTATAAAAACCCAGGGAAGGGAAAGGTTATCTAGTTAATGGTAGAACAGGGACTGAACCTGAAATATGCCCAATTCCATAATCATTGGAATCTTATGTATAGCATAATAGTACAATTACTCTTATTTCTTCAGTTGAAGAAATCATAAAAAATACTCTAATCTTAGATTTTTCTAATTAACCAATGATTTAATCTGAACTCATAATATCTTCTTGTAATGGCAAGTGGATCTCCTGAAAACATCATAATGGAAATAGATTTGGAAAAAATGCTGAGTAGTACATTCTATATTCTATGTCTGTAAGCTTACAAATAATCAGCATACGGTATTAGAACAATAAAACAAAATCTATTCCAAATATACTCATTGCTTTGGACTTTTAGTGCATTTTGTCTATCAATTTGTCTCTGTTTATACATTTATGCTATGGCACAGTTATTTCAAAAGTCTTGGCCAGCAAAATTTACTAAAGTTTTAATTTTCTCACAACTATAGCAGGTCTTTGCAAATAATACAGTGTTATTTAATGCAAAAAAATTTTATCTGATTAGTATTCCAAAATATAAACTCTGAATAAAATAGTGCCATTTATTTTCAAGATAAGGACAATCTTTCAATGGAAGATACATAAGCTGTTTCTCAAATAATAAAATAACCTTAGGCCACATATATATGGTAAATGTTCACACATAGCACTATATGGGAATGATGATGGTCATTTCTAAGAAATAATATGTGAAAATAAATTAGAATAGTTACAGAAATAGCTCCTGTTTGTTCATTGCATTAAACTAAAGTCCTGCTATATGGATATTATGTTTTTGACAAAACACCCAGTCTTATTCCAGTCATGAGTTTCTAGTTTCCTAAACATGGAAATTTATTAATTTAAAGTATGCAATAAGTAAACTGTAAGATTCATAAAAAAACTATAGTCTTAGAGCTGTGTTTATTTATTTTGGACTGAAATATAGCACTGTTGTACCATTAAAAAGTTAAAAAAATCAAAGGTTGGAAAGATGGCAGTCTAGGAGGATCCTAAGCTCACCTTCTCCCATAGATACAACTAGATAACACTTAAATAAGTGTAGAATAGCCAAGAGAATAGACCAATGTCTGGCAGAACAGATTCTCCACATCTAAATATAGAAAAGAGGACACATTGAAGAGGGTAGGAAGGGCAGAGATGCTGTCTGAAGCTGAATAAATCAGCGGAATGCACACTGGACTCAGCGACAGCATGGGCTCAAAAAGGGGCGAGGAGCAGAACCCCACACTAGGCAACCCAGCCACAGGGGCTCTGCATGGGGAAGACAATCATAATATTTGGCTCTGAAAAACAGAGGGGTCATATTTTGTAAATTTTTACAATCAGTGGTGTTTAATACTTGAAATCTAAAAAAAAAAAAAAAAAATCAGTGAATTCAGCCCTGGGAGAGCCTGAAGGCATTAGTAAACTGAGTCCCCACCCTTAAAGACACAGCACAACAAACAGCACCCCCCCCCCCCCACACACACACACACACTGAGAAACAGCATAAAAGAAGCAGTTTGAAAAGCACCTGGGGTATAAGAAAAGGAGATTTATTTCCTAATCTCAGAGCATGTGCTAAAGGGGAGGGGATCTTTGGGAAACTTCTCCAAGAACAAGAGCTGGCAGGCATCATTTCCCTCCCCATGCCTTCCAGTCCAGATGTGTGAATACCTGCAGGAAGCAGCACAGTGAGAACGGTCTCCACTAGCTTGCTAACAGAACACCCCACCACTGAGTACTTCTGAGAATTCACCCCCTCCAAGCTGGTCAGCCTTGCCAGGATTTTTCTCCTCCCACCTCAGATGAGGACAGACTTTGATGGCATTGTACACTCCACTCCATGTTCTCCTGTGGACCTGCCCCCTCAACTAGACCTTTGACCAGAGGTCATCCAAAACAGTGCCAAAAGCCTGGCAGTGGGCAAACAGCCCTGGCAGGGGCCAGCACCACTCCAAAGTTACTCCTGCCCTGGGGAGAGGTGAAGATACAGTTTCACTGTGGCTCCAGCTGTGGGCTGGGGGTAGATATTGAGTCTGACTGTAGATCCCACTACCAACAAAAGTTTCTCAGGGGACCACATAGAAAGAATGCCATGTAGTTTGGTAACACCATAGCTCTAGCACACATCTGGTCTCACTCAACTCAAGCCCAAAGCACCTCAGACTGGTCCACTAACAACACAGGCACCAAACACTATCCACAAGAGGCAAAGAGAACCACTGGAGATAACTGAACTGAAGGCAAACGTGGCTCAGTCACAAGGGTAGCTCACACACAATACACATAGGAGATAGCCCTGAAACACCAGGTCCTGGTGAACAGGGGACATTGCATGGCAGGTCAGTACAATACCTCTTCTTCCTAAGGTCACTACTTTTAGGCGCAAGAGATGTAACTGGCTTTCCTAACAAGTAGAAATGTAGAGAGTTACACAAAAAGAGGAGACAGAGTAATATGTCCCAAATGAAAGAACAGGACAAAATCACAGAAAAAAAGATCTAAATGAAACAGAGATAAGTAATAGGACTGATAAAAATTCAAAGCAATGGTCATAAAGGTACTCATTACACTTGAGAAAACATGGAAGATCTCAGTGAGACCCTCAACAAAGAGATAGAAGACATAAAAAAGAACCAGTCAGAGATGAATAACTCAAAAAGTGAAATTAAAAATACACCAGGGGGTAATAATAGCAGATTAGAGGCAGAAGAATGGATCAGTTAATTGGAAGACAGACTAATAGCAACCAAGCTCAACAGCAAAAAGAAAAAAAAATGACAGGTTAAGGAAACTCATTGACATCAATCATAATAACATTCACATTGTAGGGATCTCAGAAGGAGAGGAGAGAGGGAGAAAGGGGTAAAAATTTATTTAAAGAAAGAATAGATTAAAACTGCCTGATCCGGGCAAGAAAACAGACATCCAGATTCAGAAAGCACAGAAAACCCAACGAAATTAGACCAAGGAGGTCCACACCAAGGCACACAATACACATAATAATTAAAACAGCAAAAAGTAGTGATCAAGAGAGAATTTTAGAAGTTGCAAGAGAAAATAAAAGTGTTACGTACAAGGGAAACCCCATAAGGCTGCCAACTGATTTTTCAGCAGAAACTTTGCAGGCCTGAAGAGAGTGGCATGACATATTCAAAGTGCTGAAAGAAAAAACCCTGCAACCCCAAATGCTCTACCAAGCAAGCAATGTTATCATTCAGAATAACCAAGGTTATCATTCAGAATAGGAGAGATTTTCCAGACAAATAAAAGTTAATATAGTTCATCACCACTAAAAAAAAATCCTTACAAGAAACATTAAAGAAACTCTTTGAGTGGAAAGAAAAGGCTATTAATGAGGAGTAGGAAATTACGAAAGAAAAAAATTACAGGTTCAATGTCAACATATAATAGTAGAATAGTAGAATAATCACTTGAAAAAACCAGTATGGAGATTAAAGTATAAAAGCAGTAAAATCAATTGTATATTTAAAAATGAGTCAAATGATTCACAAAATGAAAAGACGTAAGTGTGACGTCATGTACATAAAACGTGAGGGAGGTAAAAATTTTCTGGTTTTTGAATGGGTTCAATATTAAGTGATCATCAACTTAATATATACTACTATATGCATAAAATGTTATATATGAACCTAATGGTTACCACAAATCAAAAACCTATAATAGATATACAAAAAATAAAGAGAAAGGAGTATAAGATTAACCCTAGAGAAAACCGTCAAACCACAAGAGAGCAAAATAAAGCAGAGACAGAGAAAAGTTACAAAAACAATTATAAAACAAGGCACAATATGGCAGTAAGTACTTACCTATCAATAATTACTCTGAATGTAAATATACTAAATGCTCCAATCAAAAGACATAGGATAACTAAACAGGTAAAAAAAAAAAAAAAGCAGGCCCTATATATATGCTGCCTATAAGAGACTCACTTCAGAATGAAAGACACATGCAGACTGAAAGTGAAGGGATGAAAAAACATTTAGCATGCAAATGGAAGTGAAATGAGCTGGGGTAGCAATATTCATACTGCACAAAACAGACTTTAAAACAAAGACTAAGAAGACACACAGAAGGACACTATATAATCATTAAGGGAACAATCCAACAAGAGGATATAAAAATTATAAATATTTATGTATCCAACATAGAAGCATCCAGACACATAAAGCTACTATTAACAGACATAAAGAAAGAAATTGATGGCAATACAATAATAGTAGGGGACTTTAACATACCAGTTACATAGATAGATTGATCATCCAGACAGAAAATCAGTAAGTAATCAGTGGCTTTGAGTGACACGTTAGAATAGATGGAGCTGTCAGATATATTCAGAACATTCCATTTAAAAACAGTGGAACACACATTATTTTCAAGTGCACAAAATGCAAAAAGATTGAAATCACATTATGCATTTTTTCTGACCACAACCATATGAAATTAGAAATCAATCAGAAGAAAAATCTGGGAAAAATACAAAATACATGAAAGCTAAATAACATGCTTAATAACATGCTACTAAATGAATAGATAAATGTGTCAATCAAGAAATCAAAGAAGGAATAAAATGGAGGTAATGAAAATGAAAATACCATTATCTAAAATCTTTGGGATACAGCAAAGGCTGTTCTAAGCAGGAAGTTTATAGCAAAACAGGCCTACCTCAAGAAATAAGAAAAATCTCAAATAAGCAACCTAATACACCTCAAGGATCTAGATAAAGAAGAATCAACAAAAGTCAAATCCAGTAGAAGGGAGGAAATAATAAACATTAGAGCAGAAATAAACAAAATAGAAACTAAAGAAAAGCAATAGAACAGGTCAATGAAATCAGGAGCTGTTTCATTTAAAAGATCAACAAAATTTATAAACCTTTTCACAGGCTCATTGAGAGAGAGAGAGAGAGAGAGAGAGAAGAGATGATTCAAATAAGTAAAATTAGAAATGAAGGAGAAGAAATAAAAAACACCTCAAAAACACAAAGGAGTATAAGACAATACTATGAAAAATTATATGACAACAAATTAAACAACTACCCCAAATGGTTAAATTCCTAAAAATATATAACCTTCAAAAACTGAATCAGGAAAAACAGATAATTTGAACAGATAGATTACCAGCAATGAAATTGAATCATTATCAAAAAAACTCACAACAAACTAACAACTAGGACCAAATGTCTTTGCAGATGAATTTTACCTAACATTTCAAGAAGAGTTAATACCTATTCTTCTCAAACTATTCCAAAAAATAGAAGAAAAAAGAAAGCTTCTAAATTCATTCTGTGAGGTCAGCATAACCCTGATACCAAAACCAGATAAAAACACTACCAAAAAAGAAAACTACAGGCCAATATCTCTGTTGAACATAGATGCAAAAATCCTCAATGAAATATTAATGAACCAAATCCAACAACACATTAAAAAAATCATCCACCATGATCAAGTTGGATTTATGCCAGGGATGCAAGCATGGTTCATTAATCACAATGCAATTAACATGATACATCATGCCAAAAGATAAAAACCATATGATGATCTCAAAAGATAAAGAAAAAACATTTGACAAAGTAAAACACACATATCCATTATAAAAACTCTCAACAAAGTAGATTTAGAGGGAAGATACCTCAACATAATACAGGCCACATATAAAAAACCAAGAACTAACATCAGGCTCAGTGGGGAAAACTGGTAACTTTTCCTCTCAGATCAGAAAGAAGATGAGGGTGTTCGCTCTCACCACTTTTATTCAACATAGTACTGGAAGTCCTGCCCATAGAAATCAGGTAAGAGAAGGAAATGAAAGGCATTGAAATCAGTAAGGAAGAAATAAAATTTTCACTATTTGCAGATGACACAATACTATATATGGAAATCCATCAAAAAATTATTAGAACTGATAAATGAATTCAGTAAGGTCACAGGATACAAAATCAATATATAGATCTGTTGCATTTCTATAGAGTAATAATGATGTAGCAGAAAGAGAAAAAATATCCCATTTACAATTGTACCAAAAATGATAAAATAATTAGAAGTAAACTTAATTAAGACGTGAAAGGGGCGCCTGGGTGGCTCAGTCGGTTAAGCGTACGATTTCGGCTCAGGTCATGATCTCACGGTCCATGAGTTCGAGCCCCGCGTTGGGCTCTGTGCTGACAGCTCGGAGCCTGGAGCCTGTTTCGGATTCTGTGTCTCCCTCTCTCTGACCCTCCCCCATTCATGCTCTGTCTCTCTCTGTCTCAAAAATAAATAAATATTAAAAAGAAATTTAAAAAAAGAAGTGAAAGAAGTATACTCTGATAACTATAATGATGAAAATAATTGAAGATGATACAAATAGAAAGATAGTTCATGTTCATGTATTAGAATAATCACTATTGTTAAAATGTCCATATTACCCAAAGCAATCCACAGATTTAATACAATCACTATCAAAATACCAACATTTTTCACAGAACTATAACAAATAATCTTAAGATTTGTATGGAATCCAAAAGACCCTGAATAGTCAGAGCAATCTTAAGAAAGATGAAAAAAGTTGGAGGTATCACAATTCCAAATTTCAAGATTTACTACAAACTATAGTGTTTTAAACAGTATGGTCCTGACAGAAAAAATAGACACAGAGATGAACAGCAGAGACACCAGAAATAAACTCATGTATATGGTCAATTAATCTATGACAAAAGAGGCAAGAATATATAATAGAGAAAAGATGATTTCTTCAACAAATGGTGCTGGGAAAACTGGATAGCTACATGTAAAAGAATAAAAGTGGACACAAAAAAAATAAACTCAAAATGGATTAAATACCTAAATGTGAGACCTGAAACCATAAAACTCCTAGAAGCAAACAGAGGCAATAATTTGTTTGACATGAGTTATAGAAACATTTTTCTAGATACGTCTCCTCCGGTAAGGGAAACAAAAGCAAAATTAAAATATTGGGATCATACCAATATAAAAAGCTTTTGCACAGTGGAAATGAAATCATCAATAAAACAAGACAACCTACTCAATGGAAGAAGATATTTGTAAATGATACATCTGATAAGGGGTTAATATTTAAAATATATCAAGAATTCATACAACTCAGTAACAAAAAAACAATCTGATTAAAAAATGGGCAGAAGATCTGAATAGACATTTTTCCAAAAAAGACATACAGGTGGCAAACAGACACATGAAAAGATGCTCAGCATCGCTCCTCATCAGGGGAATGCAAATCAGAATCACTGTGAGACATCACCATGCACATGTCAGATTGGCTAAAATCAAAAACAGAAAAAATAACAAGTGTTGGCAAAGATGTGGAGAAAAAGGAATTCTTGTGCACTGTTGGGAGGAATGCAAGATGTAGCCACCTTATGGAGGTCCCTCAAAAAATTAAAAATGAATTACTGTATGGTCCAGTAATTGTACTACTGAACATTTACCAAAAAAAAAAAACAAACCACTAATTCAAAAACATATATGCACTCTTATGTTAGTTGCAGCATCATTTACATTGGCCAAGATCCAAAAACAGCCCAAGCGTCTATCCAAAGAAGAATGGATAAAAAAGAAGTGATTACCATTCATCTTTGGATGGACACTTGAGTTGTTTCCAAATCTTGGCACTACACACACACACACATGGACACACACATATATATATGTGTGTATATATATATATACACACATATATATCTTGGCTGCACATACATACACACATGATGGAATATTAGCCATAAAAAAGAAAGATCTTGGCATTTATAGCAATATAGATGGAGCTATATGGTTTAATGCTAAGTGGAATAAGTCAGTCAGAGACAAATAACATACGATTTCTCTCTTAAGTGGAATTTAGGAAACAAAACAAATGAACAAAGGAAAAAAGAGACAAATAGAAAAACAGACTCTTATATGGGGAACTGATGGTTGCCAGAGGGATGGTGTTTAGGGGGAAGAGTGAAATAGATAAAGGGGATCAAGAGTACACTTACCATGATGAGCAGTGAAAAATGTTTTGATCACTATATTATATACCCCAAACTAATATAACACTGTATGTTAATTATACTTCAATAAAAATATATGCTAATATAAAAAATGAAGTATCTGGTATGGTGTTATTTACTGGTTTTATATAAATAAAATGAAAATAACAATAATAATAACAATAATGAAAACTGGATAATTACCTTAGAGTTTTGTTTTTTATCATATCATTTTTTAATAAAAAATAGGTGAATACATGCAATGAATACAAATTGATTTAATTGCTTTTTACTTTTTCTATCTTTTGATCAGGTAGCAAAATGTCACAAAAGTGTTATGTTGAATTTCTGTTATTTTCTCTCTAAAGTGTAGTGCTAAAAGAAATAATTTGAGGTTATGAAGAAGCCCTTTATTTTTAGTTCTAATTTCTTTCCTTTGTATACCCTGAAGTAGAAATACATTTTAAAACTTCAACAAAAGGAAAAAGAGAATAAAACCATGATGACGTAAAACCCATTAGAAATTAAAAATGTTCTCGAATGATTAGTGGCATGGTGATCTGTTATTCTGTAAGCTTCTGATGTTACCGATGTTTGATTACTACCCAGCAACATGGAAAGATTACATTTGATCTTTGTTCTAACTCAACACAATAACTATGGTTTCATCACAGGAACTGTCATAATTTTATCTGCTTTGTAGTAATGCAAACTCCTCACAGGGTAGCCAGATAACTTCCAAGCATGTAGGAAAACCCAAAGGCCACTTGGCCAACTGTCCTAGGAAAAAATTCACATTATGATAAAGGCACCTCTTTGACCCATAGTTCTAAAGCCAGTGACTAAATGGACTCGTTTTAAGCATTAGATAAAGCCAGCGAGAGGAATATGTCAAAGCTTGAATGTGAGGCCTCAAGTGTGAATGTCTACTTTTTTCCAGTGTGTTTCCTGAAACTACGAGAACAGTTGCTTTCCATAAAAAGTGATACCACCTATACAGTGAAGCTATATATTTACTTTCCAATCGGAATATTTGTCATCTCCTTCAATAAGGCTTTACACAGTTTACCTAAATAGTTTATACTCTACCCTCTAGACGCGAACATGAAAACATCAGTAATTAATAATTATTTGACCACACTTAAACACTGTAATTTTTAAAAATTGAAAATACCAATATTAGAATTTCCCTCATTCTCTTGTTTAAGTCTACTTTGTTCATAAAAGTATTTAAAAAAGTTTTTCTGAAGTTACTCTAATGTCCATTCTCTAAGAATTCCACACTGAAATATTTTCAATGGGGTCTCTAGTGTCTTTAAGTTCTAAGTTTAGAGGAGGATACCTTCTAATTTTTTTACAATTTTATTTTTCTACTGTGGGATATCAACTGAATTTGTTAATTTGAAAGTAAAGCTTTTCAAGCTGTCATGGTATTCTATCAGGTATTTCGGTTGGTTCTTCATTATGGAAAAGCAAAAAAGCACTAAAATCTAGGAAAAGAGTACAAATAAGAGAATCTATTGTTCGCCAGCTTGCAAAGCAACAGAAATGCCTTGACATGTTAAAACAGCTTTTCTTATTTCAAATGTAACAGTGTCTTTGAAAACTGCTAGAATTTTGCGCGCTTATGAAAAAAATGAATATACTTTTTTTTTTTTTTTTTTTTTTAACTGGGTAAGAGTAGCGTTTTAGGGACAAGGTTACAGAGATTAACAAAATGAGTTTGGAAGAGAATGTGCTGAATTTAGAGCCAAATTAAGCTATCCAGAAGTAAAAGTTCTCAAGTTCTAATCCTAGTTATTTTATTTAAAAAATATTCATTACTGAAGTACAGTTGACATACAATGTTGTATTGGTTTCAAGTGTACAACATAGTGATTTAACCATTCTAGATAATACTCAATGCTCATCACAATAAGTATGGTCACCATGTATCACCAGATAGCATTATTAAAATATTATTGACTACATTCCCTATGGTGTACTTTTCATCTCCATGACTTACTTATTTTACAACTGCAAGCATGTACCACATAATCTCCTTCATTTATTCTGCCCATCTCCCACCCCTTCCGTTCTCTGGCAACCATCCATTCTCTGAATTTATGAATCTGTTTCTGTTTTTTTGTGTGTGTGTTTGTTCATTTGTTTGTTTTAGATTCCTCATATAAGTGATGCTATATAACATTTGTCTCACCTAATCTTATTAATAACTAATCCTGACATCCTTCTCTCTGCTAAATGTGGATTGTCAGATTTTCTCACTAAGGCATCTTCCAATAAACAGCGCTATCCTATGTGCTATGGCAATGACTTTACAATGTATTTACTTCAGCCTCCTAGCACTTTAAGACTGTTTCAACATCCTCCTTAACTTCTCTCTGCCTCCGGTGTCATCTATTTCTAATCTGCCTGCACAGAGAACCATTTATTTGCCTTTAAATACTACTCATTTATGTTACTCTCAATTGCCTACAGGATAAAGCACTGCCCTTTTAAACCTTACTTCAGTTTGGAAACACTTATCTCCCCCCTATGAGTTGCCTCAGAGATGACAGAATATACTTATTTCTAGCACATCTACCAACTTTTCCCATGCCAATTAGCCCACTTCCAATAATCTTCCCAGTCTCTTTTTGTTATCTTCATGAATTCTGCCCATTCAAGATCAATTGACCACAATAGGTAATCATGACATTACCTGTTCAAGAAATTCTTGATACAGAAATACTGTAGTATTTCTCTTTGTATCATTAGCCTTCTGTGTATTTTTCGTTTATACAATATGAGGACAACACCTCCCATAAAAAAATCACACAGTGTTCTGTAGAAAGGTATACTTTCTCTCCTCTTTATAAATATAAACTTTACATAGAGTATATTCACATACATATCATATATTCACCATAATTCATTTGGATTTTTAAACTTTTTCAAATTTTTATTGATTACAGTTTCTATTATATGTGAAGCACTGTGCAAAATAAATGAGAATATAGTCTATCCTCAACGAAAATAGGTAGTAAATAAGCAAGTGAATAATTTAAGGCGGAATGACACCCAATTACAAAGGTAACTTTGCATAAGGTGTCTGAGTCGTGCATATGAAAAGTGATTGACTAGGACAAGGATTTTCATTGGATAAATTGGGATTGAGGGAACCATAAAACTAATACTAATAATTAACAATTATCAACTGAGCAACTTACATGTGATTAACTCAAAGAGAGAATCTTTTAATAATCTTATTCCATCTTCAAAACAAACTTTTGAGGCCTATCATTATCTCCATTTTACAGATGGGAAAACAGATGCTCATCATGGCTAACCACTTGTCCTAAATCATTCCTCCAGTAGGTACTAGAGTTAAGGAAGGTCAGAAAAGTCTTTAAAACATCATTTGCTGTTATGGTGAGACATAGTATAGTTGTTAGGTAGAAAAAAGCACAAGGTTAAACACACAGACCTTTACCTGTATAATTACACACACACACACACACACACACACTGCTATTTCAAAGTGTTTCAAGATTTCAGGATGCTGTAGTATTAAGTCACATATTGTCCCTTGGAGCTACAGTCCGCCACCCTATATTCTGTTGTGTGCTCCTGAGCCCACAAACACTTCTCCAACTCCCCTGCCAGCTGGCTTCCTCTTAGTGGGAAGCACGAGAGGGAGTTAGGAAGGCATCAGGAGGGCAGAAGGGAGGTTTTCTGTTTGTACTTCACGTCAGCACCTTAAGGCAACAGAGGACAACTACAGCTTCAGCCATTTGCTTCTTTTGACCCACTGAGCACTAGCCTTAGTGACTCCTCAGAGGCACCTGCACCAACTCACAGTGATCCCCGGGTGGTTTGAGCACCAGCTGCATGATGGCATCACCTTAAGGTTTTCTAGTACCAGTTGTGATGAGTCCCCCCTTGTGCTATGCTCTGGTAACCCCACTCCTCTCTTTTGTTCCCCTGCCTCTAGTGTGGCCGCTACTTACTGCAGTTCTGAATTCTTGGACTATTTTAGCATCCTCCCCTTGTTATTTCAGCTTTCTGTAATCTGATGGCCAATTCTGTATTTGAAACACCTACCAAGGTTTCAGTTTTTCTGACTGTATTCTGATTGATACAGAACCCTTTATTTCAGCTTCTTTCAATTTTATAAGCCTTCCTTAATAATCTTTGTAATAACTGTCACATCCTTGCTACCTACAAGCTTTTCCTTCTTCCATTAATAGATGGCCACCTTTGCTTTTACATCAGGTAGCCATGGGCTAGAGAGGAGGCTGGGAATCTCCACAGATCCAGGATAGAATCATAAATTCACTGAGCTAATCCTGCTGTGGGATGTGATTTTGATGTGAGGAGGCATATAATGGAACTTTTGAAGCTATTTTATCTCACCCTTAATACCAAAAGGGACATCTTCTCTTTTACCTATTTAGATGTTTTTTAGTGAAACTATGAAGTCTGGAGCTGGGGGGCCATTTCTTGCTGATGAAAAAAGCAGTTGAAACTTTGAGGATAATTGAAAGAGACTAGGCATTAGATAGTGCCCCTGGGCCACTGAGTCAATGATCCTCAAAAGTTAGCCAACATGGATTTACCTATTGTATACAATAAGTCATTTTCATTGGGATAAAGATACTTTCAGTACAGTTGTCTGTTCCTTGCTACAACAATCCTAAATTATAGAAGAGAATGTCTCTCTTTTTCTATTGATAGATACATCTATATAGTTACATAGATATATTTATCTCTCTCTCTATATATATATATATCTATATATATCTATATCTATATCTATATCTATATATATATTATATATATAACATATACACACCTACATATAAAAATATATTTTTTGTCTTAGTAGCTAAGACAAATGGTAGACCCTAGTAGCTATTAACTAATGGTTGAAGGAACGTGTTTTACACTGAATGTGCAAATGAACTTTCCAATATAAAGAAAAGTAAGATATAGGTTCAGTCAGAGGGAGAAAAAGTGATTAAACATGGAAAATAAAAGCTGGAAAGGTAGAAAGGTAGAATGATGAATACTCACAGATTCTAAAGTAGTAATAGTCAAGTGGTTTCACTGTCACTGAAAGTGCCTCCAAAGAGAGTAATGAGCCTTTCTTTGAATTATAAATACTTTTACAGAATAATTTTAGTGAGCGCCTTTGTTGAGCACCTACTCAGATCTCAGCACTATCTCAGGTGATTATAGGAGAAGAGAAAAAAGCAGGTATTACAAGGCCTTCCCCCTCGAGGCTGGTCTTGTTTGTTTCTGAATGTTCTCACTGAGGACTCAGTTCTGCTTTCATGGAGAGTTTTATATTATATGTACACGACAGAATGTAGTGACTAGGGAAGATCTGAGATTTCTGGCAAGTCTGTTGAATAAATAATACTATTTTTTCAACTTCCTTACTGCTTTCATCTTGGGATCTGCAACACTCTAAAATACTAGTCAAACTTCAGAACACCCCTGCACTAGGCTTATAGGTGTTCTTTTTCTGAGATTTACTGAGGGGCAGACTGATGGATTATACGCTGCCTAGAAAGTTACCTGAAAAATGCAGATCAGACCAAGGAGCAGCCTTTTTGCCTTAACAGGTAGTCATGTTGCTGCTTCCGGACTGCAAGATGGAACAGATGAAAGTGTGCTCCTGTATGTAGAGCTGCAGAGCATCAAAAGTATTTGAAAAAGTGAGATCTGATCCTTAAGAGAAAACAAAAAGAAAAAGCTGAGGGCTGGTAGACAGTAGAGACAGCTCTGGATACCTGGGAGGACAGGCTAATATTTCACCTTGAATTCCCGGTAGATTTTTTCTTAACTTGTTATGGTCCATTTTTGCTAACTAGGCTCTATGTAATCCTAGTGACATACCTACAAAGGAATTCACCATCTTTTCATTGCTAGTTCAACTTTAGAGAGAAAGAATGAGAAATCTAAATGGAGATATAGAATTTAGGAGGATGAAAAAAAAAAAAAAAAACGAACAGCACTGACGGATGTGTCTTAAATGGTTCTAGAATTAAATATTCAAAATACAAGTTGGCGAGACATTTAAAGAAAACACTTTACATAAATTTGTCTCCACCAGGAAAGACCCCTAGACCATGAATAAACAATGTTTGGGGACAACCAATCATTCCTGGAATCAGCTTCAGAGTTTCCATTGGACCCCCAACCCCCACCCTTTGGCTTCCCCATGTTGATCGCTATTTTCTTTCCAGTGTTTACCCAGGCTCATCACCTTGACATCCATATGGATTAGCTTTCTAGCTCCCAATTTAGCACCATTTCCTTGATTCTGGCAACTTTTCATTTTGGTATATTGCCTACATGTGTACATGTACATGTGTACGTGTTCATTTCTTTGTAAAACCTAAATTCAGTGAGTGCCAACCAAGTGCCAAGGACTATGCTGGGTGCTGGAAATCAGTAGTGAGCAAGGCAATGCTTTTCTAGAATTTGCATACTAAGGAGAGAAAGGTTAAGGCACTCAAAATTATTTCAACAAAAATTATTAGTATAAATATTTAGAAAAACATAGGGTATGTAATGGCTCTTTGTGTAGAGTTTCAGGAACATTACCTCAAAGGAAGTGATTTCTAGCCTATTTGCATGATTTAAATAGGAGGGGACATAAAGTGGGGTGGAGTAGAGAGGACTCCTGGGCCAAAGATCCTGTACAAAATTTTTAGTTAGAAAGGATCTATTCTCTCTGAGGAAAGACAGCAGGTCACTGATACTGGAGCAGATGATCACAAAGTAGAAAGGCAGGAGAGTTTACTGGGTGGCAAAAGGAAAAATAAAGAAAAGGGGATGGATTCAATTGCTATTTATGACTTGGGCAAAGGAAACTGTGTCAGCCTCATGTGCTGCAAACCTGGGACAAATGGCAAGCAGGTACCCAACCTAATCTGGCAAGAGTAATGAATACATAGCGATAGAAATTTGCCTCGTCATACATCTGTGAAAGTATCTGCGTGTATGTTCATGCATGGATACATGCCTGTGGGTATGTGGTGTGTGTTTAAGGCATGAAAAATCAAGGAATAGTGGCAGTCATGTCCGGATAGTCTTTGCGTAGAGACAGGAGGGTAGTGAATGAGATCTATTGTCTCAACGTGAAGTAATAATAATAATAATAATAATAATAATAATGAAATGGAAAGTAACCATGAATTAGCTTCTTAAGGCATAGATGTTTTGGGAAGAACAAAAGATTAGCAGCTTACCTGAGCTCTTAGTTACAAAAGTGATATTCTTATATATATAGCAAATTACATTACTATAAATAATGAAGTAATGTAAGTATTTTAAGTCTTTGGTGCAATTAACGGCAGGACATTTGACACTAAGCATTATATGAAGAATCATCATTTGATATATTTTTATTCATTCTGATTATAGTAGCATTATTATTCTGGGAATAGTTTCATTAAAATAAGGATGTGTTTGCATGAGTGTGTTGTCTGGAAATTAACATCAAATGTGCTACAAATGTTCTAAAATTAACAAATTGATTTATATATAGTATAAGCAGTTATTGAAGTATAACCACTGTTTTCCAATCATAAACATTTCAAATAAAATTAAAATATTTTAATTCACTTGAAATTAATTTCTATAATTACATTTTGGGTAAGGTTTATGTAATTGTTATTTTTATGAGAAAAAATGTCTAAAATCCAAATTTATAAGGTAAAACTTTTATCGCAGGCCAAAAGTTTATTCGAGCTTATTTTGCTTTGTCAAAAATGATGTTCTCCCCTTAATGTCAAATAAAACATTGTAGAGCTAAATATTACTTTTTCATGAAAAGAAACAACAAAAACTGAAATGAGGAATTGAGCCAAGAAAGAATTGAAAACCTTTAGGAATATAATAGTCAGAGGCAATTTTAGGATTAAATATGAAATCTTTTAAAGTTACATGCAGCTATAAAAAGATTGAAACATACTCTTCCTGAATGTGAAATTTAAATTCTAAAGGGATGCTGATAAGATGTGCTTCAAAACAGTTTAGACTCAGCTTGGATACAGATTGTTGGTACTCTCTCTGCTTTCCAAAGTTTTAATACTTGGATCTTTTGGCCTCACCATTTCTGTTATATATAAGTATGATGAAACAGGAACAAGAAAATATGTTTTCATTGCCTTAGGATGATTTGTTTTAAGTCAAAGTTCTCAGTTAATTTTTATAGTATCAAACTTTCTGCAATGATAATAACTAACACCAAAAGCAAAAGAAACTTTGAACTTTCCCATAGTGAAATGTATTAGTAATAGTAAAGACTTATTTTAAAACATTTATTTCATTGAAAATTGTGTGCAATCACACACATGCATAGTGCATAAATGCATAAAAAGAAAAGCAAAGTTTAAAGACAACAGTTTAAAAATATTCCAGCAAAGACTATTTATAGTGTTAAACATTTAAATAGTTCTTCAGAGTGCCTGTAACACAGAAATTACTCCTGATTGATTTTCTTTCTTGATACTTCTGCTCATCTGAAATTCCTAGGAAACATGCCTACCAAGTTTACAGAAATTTTAGAGTAACTTATGACTTTATCCACTTTTAGATAAAGTTTCTCAATAATTAGTTATTGTTGGACTATATCCCAATTCACACATAAATCAAACTTTGGAATGATCTCAACAAAATATGCATTCTTTTTGCACATAATCAAAAGTCCAACATATTCCAAAATAAAACAAATGTCTGTTCACCTCGTCTACAGTGGGCAGATGGCTTAGGACAACTCCTTCAAGGCATCAGTAATAGCTGCTCTTTCTGGGTCTGGATTTCTTATAACTCTCTATTACAGCAAGTATGTCCCTGCAATGGGCTGTCTTCTCTTGATTATGTGGAAATCCTCCATTTCATAACCTTTATAACCCATGAAGGGGAAGAGGAAAAACTCTTATTTTTGATTCTGTGAGGTGCTATCTTTATGGTTTGATTTTTCTCTATTTTTTTCTGTATCTTTGTGTCTCTGTCTCTATTGTGAGTGAAAAACTAAGTGCTTCTGGTTCCACCCGTGGCCTTTTTTTTTTTTTTTTCTGAGAGCTCTGCATTATCCAAATCTCCCCACTCTCCCCTCCACCACACATCAATTCCTCCTCTCTAGAATTCATCGATTCTCTCTTTTTAAAATAGTTTCAGTTTGGAAGTACTAACTGACCTTTTTATGAACAGAATACAGTTGTGTATACACACACACACACACACACACACACAATTTATATATCTCTGTTCAAGATCTTGAATCTTTAAAAAACTGAAAAGGTAGATCAGAAATGTACTCCCTTTCAACTAATCTCAGGCAAAATTTCAACCAAAATACTTCTTTATGCCTATTTTGTAGGACTATATCATCATCCATCAAAAATTAAACATAAAGCCAATGATGTTGAGATGCATGTAGTTCAGGGCAACAAATTTCCCATTTAAGAACTCCATAGGACCCAATGCTAATGAGTGATGAGCGAGATCTTTTCCTAAAGCAAAGAGGAGGGAAATATAAGGTCCACAATATAGCTCCTCTGTTAAATATTTGTGATTAACTATTGACTTACACTAATCTCCTTGAAATATCCTACATTCTCATAGCATGTATCGTGTTGGGAATTTAAGGAACTGATGTACCTCTTCTATATATTTCAAGATTTTAGTCCGAATGCCTAATGACAAATTTTAAGTGGTGAACGCTAATATCTACATTTCAAATTTTATTAAAACTGCTCTCCAGCATAGGAAATGAAAATTTTAATTTGCTACTCTACTTGCAACTAACTGCAAGTTAATCTTCTAAGATTATCCAACTTGCAAAATACATTTACATATAAATTTACTAAGCTGGAATTAGAATACTTGTAGGAATTGACATATGTACAAAATATTGATTATATGGAATATAGAATTTTAATTATTGATAATGTTTTAAATTAGAGTAAGTTATGATTAATTATAAAAGCAAAGCAACACATTGACATAAAATTAAATTTTATCATTAAATATTCACTAATTTTTCATTTTATTTCCCTCAGTTTATTAAATTAGTAATATTGAATTTGGCAAATATATATGTAAGACTAATATGTATCAATTCAATACATAGTAAGAAATCAGTGACAATTTGAATGAAGCATTGGATGAAGTATCTTGAACAAAACTAGAAAAAAATTCATTGTTAATACATTGAAAATCACAAAAGAAAATCTATTCCCTATTATCCTAAAATAATGAAATCTCTTTCTAATTTAGAAGTAGTTGGGTAAAGTAATTAAATTTTTTTGCTAAGAAATCATTAATATTTTTAATATAAAGCAACTCTAACAAAGGGAAGTACATAATAGTCTTTTCACACACATTCGTAGTGATTCCTTCTCATTTTTCATAGAATTGTACTTGAAATTCTGTACGATTCGGCATTTATACTTTAGAGCAACAAATGAATCAACTGGTGCTGCTCCAGATTATACTGTGTTTAAGATTTTACAGTGCCGACTGGGGACATGTCAGTTGATGTGTGAAATAGTTAAGTTATTTGGTGTGTTCTTCCTTACAAAGTTTTAGGTGCTACTACATCATTTATTTGCCTCTAATTCCAAATATCTCTTCTTTCAAGCTGGGAACATAAGTTGAGCTACATTTCTCAGTGATTTTGAAAACAACCTTTCAGAGAAATGGTACTGAAACAAGATATTCAGTACCTTGAATATCTTGGTACTGAAGATAAACACTGAAACTTTAGTGTCTCACAGCCAGCTCTCCAAATTAAAATAATAATAATAATAATAATAATAATAATAATAATATTGTTTATTTCTTTTTGAGAGAGAGACAGAGTGCAAGAGGGGCAGAGGAGGAGAGAGAGGGAGACACAGAATCCAAAGCAGGCTCCATGCTCTGAGCTGTCAGCACAGAGCCCGATGCGCGGCTCAAACACATGAAACGCGAGATCACGACCTGAGTCAAAGTTGGACGCTTAACTGACTGAGCCACCCAGGCGCCCCTCTCCAAATTTTTAAAATCTATTTATGAACTTAGAATCAATTCCATATATTCAGAGAAAGTAAAAATATTGGCTGAGGACTTTTGCATCTTAGTTGATTTAATTTTCTTTTCATAGATACACTATTACTTAAAATAATGGAGAGAGTATTAGGCAAGCAGTCAAGATATCTAAATTCTAGTCCCCCATTAGATACTTAGGAAGTATGTAATTAGCCTCTATTTCCCTATCTGTAAATGACCTTCCTACTGTTCTAAGGTGTTCCTATGAGCATTTTATTTTTATTTAATTTCAAGAGAATTACATAAAATTTTCACCTTTCATCCCCTCTGTTCGCACACATATGACTACTACACTGCTTCCTTGGATTATCTTATTATTGCCCCTTTCTTTTTATTCATTTTAAAACCAATCTACTATTTGTTATAGGAAAAAAATATATGACAATAGCAAAGATACTTCATTGGCAATGCAAGTAGTAGACTCTGTTACCACTTTCAGATGCATCTTTGCAGAAATTTTTAATTCATGTATATTCTCATTATGTGGTGATCAGAATATACTCTACAAAACCATTTGCACCATTCTATTGCAACCAGATATTTATTGGCCATTTCCATCTGAGTGCATTCTATAGAATATTTGAATAACCTTCTATGGCATGGTCATTTTATAATGTATTCAATTAGTTGCCATTACTGGACTTTTAAATAACTTTCAGGGTTTTTGTTTTTGCTATTACAAATATAGCATAATAAGCATCTTCATATACTTTTCTAAATTGCTTTGTATTTCAAATTATTAACAGTAACATTGGTGGATCAAAGGAATAAGCATCTTAATTGGGCAGAGAGTGTTTAACTGCTCTCTAGAAATTCTATTACATTCTCACCAATAGTGTGTTAGCATGTTTCTTTCTTCCCTACCTGCCCAAATTGGATATATTATACTTAAAATTTTTGCCAATCTGATATTGGTTTAATTGACATTTCTTTAGTTATGTGTGCATTTGGAGAGTTTTTTTCCATACAAATATTACTTAAAATCCTTTTATGTAATTAGCCTAAAAATTCTTTAGTAAGTAGTCTTTATGTTATGATTCCCTTTTACCACCTACACTGTTTAAAAAGTGAACGTTTTATAGATTGTCAATACAGAGAATTTGGAAAATACAGAAAATCTAGCAAAATAATTGAACAAGAACCTGCATAAAAAAGGGAAATGTTACATTATATTAAGATAAAGACTAAAAAATGTCCATTGGATTTCATTACTGGGAGGGATCCAAAGCCTAGAATCTCCTATATCTATTCCCAGACTTAATGAATTATTAAGCACTTCCAGTCGTTCCTTCTATTATCTCTCATTATCATCCCTCCTCAGCATTTTTTATCCACCATGGTATTCAATTTATGATAATCCTTTCTCTGGGCTACCCCTACAGGCAACTAATGCTGTCAGAGTAATAGTTAAAGCTCTAAATCTGATGGCATCAATGTCCTGGTTTGTTCATTTCTTTACCATCTTCAATGGATAAAACAGATGAACTCTTTAGGTACTCAATGGATACTTTGAGTCCAGATTTCTGCCATTTTACTCTCCTGCCAGAACAAATTCCTCATTTTTTTCCTGTGTACTGTACTTTGATAACAACGAATTATTTAGGTTACTTGTAGTTCTTAAAAAAATTCATGTTCTAACATCATGACATTTTTACCTATACTATTCCTTCTGAATAGTTTCTCTTTGCTTTCTTCCTCAAATAAGAAGTAAGACTTATTTTCAGGTCAGACATTATTCTCAGGATTCAGACGTTCCATTTCAACATCTCTCATCTGAAGTAGGTATTTCTTCCCATCTCACTGGACATTGAAAATACGACTATTATGGCGGATATATTAAAATTGAAATTGCTAGTTTGTATGCCTGTTTTCCTACTTGGTGCAAGCTTCTTTGTAGTAGTGATAATGTCTCTAGTTTGAATAAAAGTGTCCTGCCAACGACAACTTCTGTGCAACTTATTCATCCAGGAAACACTACCAGGGTAGCTAGATAAGACAGAAGCTGAAGAAGGGCCAATAAGGAGAGGCCAGGTAAGGGTAATATCTCAGTAAAAAACCCCAGAGAGAATAGGCTTCAGTCTGAGGCTACAAGGAAACTTAAGTGTTCAGATTTAGAACTACAAACCTCAGAGCTTTTAAAATCCAAGTAATGAATCTGGAGCTTTCTTACTTCTGCAACTCTCAGTCATTATTTGGTAGAAGTCTTGGGGGGAAGAAAACCCCCAGGCACTTCCAGACCTCTTCAAATGAGAGCCAAGTAGCTCCAGGAGCTAAATGACAGTGCTCTGAAGAGAACTTCATGTAGGCACTCAATACATTTTGAATGGCTGGGTGGATAGATAAATTACAAATTATGGAACTTAGGGTGCTTAGAAGACAACAGAAAGATATTGAAGACTTTTGATGAAGAGAATAGTACCTTAAAATGATAAATTAAGTAGATTCATTTAGAAACACTGAAGAATAGATTAATGAAAGGAAAGTTTAAAAGCAGAAACACTATTTAAAAGAAAATTGCCTTGGTTATAAGGGCCTGTTCTAACATGGAAACAACAGGACCAGAAGTTAAGGCATACTTTTGACTGATATTGGAAGTAAAGACTCAATCATTTCTGATGACCTGAATGGATAAGTGAGATAAAGGAAGAAAGAAACAAGAGCTTTTTGAGCCCAGATAACAGTGAGATTACTTACATAAAGGGAAAATTAGGACATATCAGGAGTTGGGTTAGGTTGGGCTTGGGGGTAAGAACAACGTTAAAATTCAGATCTAGACATGATAGGTGTCAGTAGGAACAAGCAACCAAATATTTAGAAGCCATATTGGAAAAGTGAGATTTGATCTTGAAAGACATGACAGGTTGGAAATAGATTTGAGATTCAGTTTTGAAGATAGGAGAGCTGAATGAGACAAGGAAAGGAATTTAAGAAAGAGGCAATGGAACAAAGATATTAAGGAATATCAGAACTATGGCAAATACCACATGTAGAGACAGGAAAGAAAGGTGACAGAAAGAGGTGGAGGAGAAATAAGAGAACAAACAGAAAACAATATGATTTCAAGGAGGCAAAGATAAGAGAAAGGTTCAAAATGGACAGGGCAGTTTCAGCCTTAAGCTTCAAAGGGTTTAAATATAAAAAGAATTGAGAAAAATATTACGTGATAAATAGAAGATATCCTTTACATACTTAGAGAGTTACATTTGTTGGTGAAAACTCAAATCAAATGACAAAAAATATACCATTAAGAAGAGCATGCATACTTATGTTACTCTAATAGAAACTTAAATTGGCAAAACTTTTTGGAAAGCAATTTAGCAGCATATGACAAGCATGTTTTAATATTTGGATAATTTATTCTAGCAATTTCATCCTATCTCTGTCATCCTAAGAAATCAACCAGATTTAAATATAGTAGCAAAATATTATAAAAGGTCTAAATGTTCAGCAATAGAATATGCTTAATTATGACAGAAACAAAAGATGAAATCTTAATATTCATTATAGACTATGATTCTGGAGATTTTGTAATGGCAAAATTATTTGATAAATGTTATATAAAAATGGAAGGCTATATAAAAGTACAAATTACAACATTGCAAAAGCTTATTATATGTACATTGCATGTATATGTATATATATGTACATATATATATAAAACCTCAGACACAAATATACATATATATGTATGTATATATACAAATATACATATACATGTATCCTTTGGGATATGTGTACACATATACATGTATTTGGAACAAATGTGAATGTTGATGAGTGGATCTTACTTAACTGATTATAACTGTTTATATTTCTCAAAATTTTCAGATGGAACATGTTAGTTCTTTTTATTTAAGAATAACTGGATGGTGAAGATAGAGCCTCATGACAAAAGCACAGCCTATAGACCTTTGCTGTCTAATATCAAAGTTATTAGAAACGTGGCGATTTAATTTTAAATAATTAAAATAAAAGTAAAATTTCAATTCTTCAGTTTCGTTTGCCACATTTCAACATCTTATTAGTTATATGTAGCTAGGTGATACCATATTGTGCAATACTGATTCATTTCCATCATAACAAACAACTATATTATGAACATTTCCATCATAGAAAACAACTGTATTAGACAAATATAGACTACTCATTTAAGAAATGTGTTGGGATGATCTATATTTTTTAATTTAACAAAAAAGCTAGTAGAAATTCTGTAACTAAAACAATGCAACAACCAAAACAATAGTTTAAATTAAGAACTCAATTGAAAAGATGCAGAAGAGATAATTAAATGAAAGATAGGAAAGGAGAAATGATCTGTAATGGTGCAGACAATAAAAATGAAAAACAGAATATAGGAAAAGAGATATAATAGTACATAATTTTATATTATTATTACATGTTTATTGATTTAAATATACTCATATATATGATTGTATATATTTGTGGGTATTTATTCTAGGAAAATGGCATAACAATATGTGCCAGGATAGTCAAGAATGTTCTCAATGGCATGACTTGGAACCATTAAAATAAGAGAAATATTGAAAGTGTCTATCATCAAGACAATAGGTAAATAAATTGTGGTATATCCATACAAGAAATCTTATATAATCCCCCAAATGAATGAACTACATGTAGTCATAAGAAATGAACAAATTGGAAAAAGAAAATGTATAGTGAAGTCATCCACAAAGACTATATGCTTTACAATTCCATTTATGTGAGCATATAAAAGGAAAATATACAATAATGGTTAGGGATGTGTATTTAAGTGGTAAAACCATACAAATAGTAAAGGGATGATTTCTATAAAACTTTGGGCAGTGTAGTCACTACCCTTTTAGTGCAAGAAAGGGCAATGTGATTGGAAAAGGGATACATAAGATTTCTAGAGCATTGGAAGTGTTTGATTTTATGATATAAGTGAGGAGTTTTTGGTGTTCACTTTATATAAATTTGTTATGCTGTACATTTATTTTTATGAACACTTAAGTGTGTGTTCTTTACCAGTTTAAAATAACGAACAGCTAATCTAGGGAATAAAATATGCTTAAATTCATATGTAGCCAACTTTAATGCCATTTAGGACAGCGCACACACACACACACACACACACATACACACACACACACACACACACACACACACACTGATAATGGCAAGATCCTTTCCCTGCTGAAATTGTAAATACTCAAGCCTTTAAAGTAGCTCACAAGGTTCTGTATGGTCAGTTCACGTCTGGTCTCTTCTCTCCTTCATTCTGTGTTCGATCAGTATTCCTTGCAATATTTCCAGTGCATCCCCTTCTGCTTTGCCTCAGGGACTTTCCACTCCTTCTCCTCAACTGATACAGTCTTCCTTTCCTCTTCAACCTCCTAACTTAGCTCAGAGATCATTTCCTTAGCGAACATCAGCCCCACCAAATGAAGAGTGGCTTTCTTCTTGCACACCTCAGAAGGACCTTCTTTCCTTCCTTCAGAGCATTCTCCAGTTGTAATTTTACTCTCCCAGTGCAGTTACCTGAATAATGTCTGCTCCCTCGAGAGGCTACAAGTACTGGCAGGGATACAACTTTTACCACTGAATCTTCAATGGACATTGGATAATAAATGATTATTTAATACATGATAAATAAGATTTTGATTTTTTAATGTTTATTATTTTTGAGAGAGAGAGAGAGACAGAGTGGGAGACATGGAATCCAAATCAGGTTCCAGGCTCTGAGCTTTCAGCACAGAACACAATGTGGGGCTTGAATTCATGAGCTGTGAAATCATGAACCAAGCCAAAGTCAGACACTTGACTGACTGAGCCACCCGGGTGCCCCAGGATTTTAAATAGATCAAATTTAAGACATCTTTGGGATACACAGGTGGCTAAATCCAGTAAGCAGCTGGAAATATCGATCATTTCTTCTTAGGAATGGTCTGTCTGAAGTTGGCAATTTGGGAAATGAGAGGGAGGGAAGATGGCAGAGTGGGAGAACCCTGAGCTCTCTTCATCCCAGAGATACAACTAGGTAACACTCAGCATAAACAATCTGAAAAATAACCCAAAGGCTGACAGAACAAACTCTACAAGTAAAGGTACAGAAAAGGACACATAGAAGAAGATAGGAAGGATGGAGACATGGTTAGAGAATGAAATGGATCTTGGCTGTCTGGGGTCAGGAGGGAGCTGAGTGTGGAAAAGGGTGTGAAAGGGAGTATCATGTCAGAGATCCTGAATGGGAAAGATGAATCTCCAGAATTGGCTTTGAAATCAAGAGGGGTTGAGTTTCATGGGTTTTTACAAACAGCAGGGCCTAAATCCTGGAATTTTAAAAATCAGTGCACTTGACTCTGGGAGAACCTGGAGAGCATTAGAAACTGCCCTTAAAGAAATAGTAATACAAACAGCCTGTCTAGGTACAGCATAGAATCGTCAGTTTGCAAAATGACTGGGGCATAGTTGAGTAAGAATTATTTACTCATCTCAGAGTGTGCCATGAAAAGTCAGCATTCATAGGAAGACCCCTCTAATAACAAAGGAGCTGGCATGTGTCATTTCCCTCCCTGATTTTCCAGCATAAACACATGGCCACCTACAGGAGCCAGCTCAGGACTTATTCTCACTACTTAACAGGTTTACAATAAGCCCTGTCCCCTCATGCTTAGACATATGGTCCTTTCTCAGTCACACTACCCTTTGTCCCTGCACTGCAGACCCCCTTCCCCAGAAGACTGACACAAACCCCACCAACGCCTCTTCTCCTGACCCATGTGTTTTGTAGGGCTTCAGTTCTGGTGGCAGCGAGTTTCATTTTGTAAGAAGACCAGTTCACACCTTGTTAAAATATGCCCCATGTAGGTGGGGATCATATATTGCCTACTACAGGCAAAGAAATCCCCTGCAGATAACCGGACTGTAGGAAAAAGAGATCAGGACTCAACAGTGAAGGCCATGAAACACACAAAAGAGATGGTCCTGAGGCACCAGGCCCTGGAGACGAGGGGACTACACTGCACTGCAGGGCACTACAGGACATCTTCTTCATTAGACTGTTACCTTCAAGAGCAAGAAACATAGCAGACTTTCCTAACACACAGAAACAGACACAGAGAGTTACAAAATGAAAGACAGAGGAATATGTCCCAAATGAAACGACAGGACCAAACCACAGCAAGTGACCTAAATGAAACAGATATATAAGAAATATGCCTGATAGAGAAATTAAAGTAATGATCATAAAGATACTCACTGGACTTGAGAAAAGAGTGGAGGACATAAGTGAGACTCTTACAAAGAGATAAAAAGGAACCAATCAAAAATGATGAGCACAAAAAATAAAATTAAAAATACACTTAATGGAATAAATAGCACACTAGAGGAAGTAGAGAAGTGAATTAATGACAGGGAAGACAGAGTAATGGAAAGTAATCGAGCTGAGCAAATTAGAGAAAAATAATTAGGCAAATTGACAACAGTCTTAGGCAACTCAGTGACTCCATCAAGTATAATAACAATTGTATTATAGGGATCCCAGAAGACGAGAGATAAAAGTTGATAGAAATTTTATTTGGAGAAATAATAGCTGAAAAATCCCCTAATCTGGGGAAGGAAACAGATATCCAGATTCAGGGGCCACAGAGATCTCCCACAAAATTCAACCCAAGGATGTCCACAGCAAAACATATAGTAATTAAAAAGTCAAAAAGTAGTGTTAAAGAAAAAAAAATTAAAAGAAGCAAAAGAAGGCAGTTACATACAAGCAATGTATATAAGGGAAACCCCATACAGCTATCAATGGATTTTTCAGTAGAAACTTTGTAGGCCAGAATGGAGTGGTATAATAAATTCAAAGCACTGAAAGGGAAAAATCTACAGCCAAGAATACTCTATCCAGTAAGGGTATAATTCAGAACAGAAGGAAGGATAAAAAATTTCTCAGACAAATAAAACTTAAAGGAGTTCATGACTACTAAATAAAGTGGCCCTATAAGAAATATTAAAGGAGACTGAGTGGAAAAGAAAGACCATATAAGAGTATGAACAGTAAAAAAAAAACATGAAAGCTGTAAAAATAAGTATTTTTAAAAAATCAGTCAATGGGTTTATAAAATAAAAAGTCATAAAATATGATATCATATACCTAAAATGTGGAGGGGGCGGGGAGAATAGTAAAGAATGGTTTCAAACTTAAGAAACCGTCAACTTAATATAGACGGTTAAATGTAAAGCTGTAATATGCAAATCTGATGTTAACCACAAACAAAAATCAGTAATAGATATGCAAAGAATAAATAGAAAGAAATCCAAGTATACCACTAAAAAAGGCAAGAAACCATGAAAAATAGCAAGAAATGGATCAGAGAAAAACTACAAAAAGAAGAACAAAACAACTAACAAAACGGCAATAACTATATACATATCAATAATAACTGAATATAAATGTACTAACACTCCAATCAAAAGACATAGGGTGACAGCACAGTGGATTACAAACAAACAAACAAACAAACAAACAAAATCCAACTATATGCTTCCTACAAGAGACTCATTTCAGACCTGAAAACACCTGTAGATTGAAAGTGAAGGAATGGCGAAACATTTATCATACAAATGGATGTAAGCTGGAGGAGCCAAGATGGCAGAACAGCATGGAAGATTTTTGTGTGTCTTGCATCCATGAAATACAGCCAGACTACACTAAACCATCCTGCACACCTAGAAAACTGATTGGAGGATTAGCACAACAAGGTGCACAACCTGAGCCACAGAATTCAACAGGAATTCACCCCAAAAGAAGGAGCACGAAGAAACAGCAGCCAGGGATTTAACCAACACAGATACAAGCAAGATGTCTGAACCAGAATTTAGAATCACAATAATAAGAATACTAGCTGGAGTCGAAAATAGATTAGAATCCCTTTCTGCAGAGATAAAAGAAGTAAAAACTAGTCAAAATGAAATTAAAAATGCTATAACTGATCTGCAATCACAGATAGATGTCACAGTGGCAAGGATGGATGAGGCAGAACAGAGAATCAGAGATATAGAGGACAAACTTATAGAGAATAATGAAGCAGAAAAAAGAGGGAGATTAAGGCCAAAGAGCATGATTTAAGAATTAGAGAAATCAGTGACTTATTGAAAAGGAACAACATCAGAATCATAGAGGTCCAAGAAGAGGAAGAGAGATAAATAGGGGTAGAAAGGTTATGTGAGCAAATAATAGTGGAAAAGTTCCCTAACCTGGGGAAAGACAGAAACATCAAAATCCAAGAAGTACAGAGGACCCCCATTAGATTCAACAAAAACCGACCATCAACAAGGCATATCATAGTCAAGTTCACAAAATACTCAGGCAAGGAGAGAATCGTGAAAGCAGCAAGGGAAAAAAAAGTCCCTAACCTACAAGGGAAGACAGATCAGGTTTGCAGAAGACCTATCCACAGAAACTTGGCAGGCCAGAAAGGAGTGGTGGGATATATTCAGTGTGCTGAATTAGGAAAATATGCAGCCAAGAATTCTTTAACCAGCAAGGTTGTCATTCAAAACAGAAGGAGAGATAAAAAGTTTCCCAGAAAAACAAAAATTGAAGGAGTTCGTGACCACTAAACCAGCCCTGCAAGAAATTTTAAGGGGGACTCTCTGAGGGGAGAGAAGATGGAAAAAAAAAATATATATACAAATACCAAATATATATATATATATGTGTGTGTGTGTATATATGTGTGTATATACACACATATATATATGTATATATATATGTGTGTGTGTGTAAACACACACACACACACATATATATGTGTGTGTATATATATATGTTGTTGTAAGCAACAAAGTTAGAAAGGACCAGAGAACACCACCAGAAACTCCGACTCTACAAACATCATAATGGCAATAAATTCATATCTTTTAGTATTCACTCTAAATGTCAACGGACTCAATGCTCCAATCAAAAGACATAGGGTATCAGAATGGATAAGAAAACAAGATCCATCGGGGCGCCTGGGTGGCTCAGTTTGTTGAGTGGCCGACTTCGGCTCAGGTCATGATCTCATGGTTTGTGAGTTTGAGCCCCACGTTGGGCTCTGTGCTGACAGCTCAGGGCCTGGAACCTCTTCTGATTCTGTGTCTCCCTCTCTCTCTGCCCCTCTCCCACACACAATCTGTCTCAGAAATGGATAAATATTAAAAAAAAAGTTTAAAAAAAGAAAACAAGATCCATCTATATGCTGTTTACAACGGACCCACTTGAGACCTAAAGAGACCTTCAGATTGAAAATAAGGGGATGGAGAACCATCTATCATGCTAATGGCCAACAAAAGAAAGCTGGAGTAGCCATACTTATATCAGACAATCTAGACTTTAAAATAAAGACTGTATCAAGAGATGCAGAAGGGCATTATATCATAATCAAGGGGTCTATCCACAAAGAAGACCTAACAATAGTAAACATTTATGTGCCAAATGTGGGAGAACCCAAATATATAAATCAATTAATCAAAAACATAAAGAAACTCATTGATAGTAATACCATAATAGTAGGAGACTTCAACACCCCACTCACAGCAATGGACAGATCATCTAATCAAAAAATCAACAAGGAAACAATGGCTTTGAATGACACACAGGACCAGATGGACTTAACAGACATATTCAGAACATTTCATCCTAAAGCAGTGGAATATACATTCTTCTCTAGTCCACATGGAACATTCTCCAGAATAGACCATATATTGGGACATAAATCAGCCCTAAGTAAGTACAAAAAGATCGAAATCATACTGCGCATATTTTCAGACCACAACACTATGAAACTTGAAATCAACCACAAGAAAAAATTTGGAAAGGTAACAAAAACTTGGAGACTGAAGGACATTCTACTAAATAATGAATGGGCTAACCAAGAAGTTAAAGAGAAAATTAAAAAGTATATGGAAGTCAATGAAAATGATAACACCACAACCCCAAACCTCTGGGATGCAGCAAAGGCAGTCATAAGAGGAAAGTATACAGCAATCCAGGCCTTCCTAAAGAAGGAAAAAAGATCTCAGATACACAACCTAACCTTACTCCATAAGGAGCTGGAAAAAGAACAGCAAATAAAACCCAAAACCAGAAGAAGACAGGAAATAATAAAGATTAGAACAGACATTAATGGTATTGAAACCAAAAAAACAGTAGAACAGATCAATGAAACCAGATGCTGGTTCTTTGAAAGAATTAGCAAAATTGATAAACCACTAGCCAGTTGGATCAAAAAGAAAAAGGAAAGTACCCAAATAAATAAAATCAAGAATGAAAGAGGAGAGATCACAACCAACATAGCAGAAATAAAAACAATAATAAGAGAATATTATGAGCAATTGTATGCCAATAAAATGGGCAATATAGAAGAAATGGACAAATTCCTAGAAACATATACACTACCAAAATTGAAACAGGAAGAAATAGAAAATTTGAACACACCCATAACCAGTAAAGCTATCGAATCAGTAATAAAAAATCTCCCAAAAAACAAAAGTCGAGGGCCAAATCGCTTTCCAGGGGAATTCTACCAAACATTTAAGGAAGAGTTAACACCTATTCTCTTGAAGGTGTTCCAAAAAATAGAAATGGAAGGAAAACTTCCAAACTCTTTCTATGAAGCCAGCATTACCTTGATTCCAAAACTAGACAGAGGCCCCACTAAAAAGGAGAACTATAGACCAATTTCCCTGATGGACATGGATGCAAAAATCCTCCACAACATAGTAGCCAACTGGATCCAACAATACGTTAAAAAGTTATTCACCACGACCAAGTGGGATTTATACCTTGGATGCAGGGCTGGTTCAATATCTGCAAAACAATTAAAGTGATTCATCACATCAAGAAAAGAAAACACAAGAACCATATGATCCTCTCAATAGATGCAGACAAAGCATTTGACAAAATACAGCATCCTTTTTTGATTAAAACCCTCTAGAAAATAGGGATAGAAGGAGCATACCTCGAGATCATACATGCCATATATGAACAACACAATACTAATATCGTCCTCAATGCAGAAAAACTGACAGCTTTCCCCCTAAGGTCAGGAACAAGACAGGGATGTCCACTCTCACCACTGTTATTCAACATAGTATTGGAAGTCTTAGCCTCTGCAATCAGACAACACGAAGAAATAAAAAGCATCCAAATTGGCCAGGGGGAGATCAAACTTTCACTCTTCGCAGATGACATGATACTCTATATGGAAAACCCAAAAGATTCCACCAAAAAACTGCTAGAATTGATTCATGAATTCAGCAAAGTTGCAGGATATAAAATCAATGCATAGAAATCGGTTGCATTCTTATACACCGTGAATGAAGTGACAGAAAGAGAAATCAAGGAATCAGTCCCATTTACAGTTGCATCAAAAATCTTAAAATACCTAGGAACACATCTAACGAAAGAGATGAAAAACCTATACACTGAAAACTATAGAAAGCTTATGAAAGAAATTGAACAAGACACAAACAAATGGAAAAATATTCCATGCTCCTGGATAAGAAGAACAAATATTGTTCAAATGTTGATATTACCCAAAGCAATCTACATATTCAATGCAATCCCTATCAAATAACACTCACATTCTTCACAGAGCTAGAACAAATAATCCTAGAATTTGTACAGAACCAGAAAAGACCCTGAATAGCCAAAGCAATCTTGAAAAAGAAAACCAAAGCAGAAGGCATCACAATCCCAAACTTCAAGCTATACAACAAAGCTGTAACCATCAAGACAGTATGGTACTGGCACAAGAACAGACACTCAGATCAGTGGAACAGAATAGAGAACCCAGATATGGACCCACAAACGTATGGCCGACTAATCTTTGACAAAGAAGGAAAGAATATCCAATGGAATAAAGACAGTTTCTTCAGCAAGTAGTGTTGGGAAAACTGGACAGCAACATGCAGAAGAATGAATCTGGACCACCTTCTTACACCTCACACAAAAATAAATTCAAAGTGGATGAAAGACCTAAATGTGAGACAGGAAGCCATCAAAATCCTTGAGGAGAAAGCAGGCAAAAACCTCTTTGACCTTGGCCGTAGCAACTTCTTACTCAACGTATTTCCAGAGGCAAGGGAAACAAAAGCAAAAATGAACTACTGGGACCTCATCAAAATAATAAGCTTCTGCACAATGAAGGAAACAATCAGCAAAACTAAAAGGCAACTGACAGAATGGGAGAAGATATTTGCAAATGACATATCAGATAAAGGGTTAGTATCCAAAATCTACAAAGAAATTATCAAACTCAACACCCAAAAACCAAATAACCCAGTGAAGGAATGGGCAAAAGACATGAATAGACACTTCTCCAAGGAAGACATCTAGATGGCCAACCGACACATGAAAAAATGCTCAATATCATTCATCATCAGGGAAATACAAATCAAAACCACAATGAGATACCACCTCACACCTGTCAGAATGGCTACCATAAACAACTCAGGCAACAATAGATGTTGGTGAGGATGCGGAAAAAGAGGATCTCTTTTGCATTGTTGGTGGGAATGCAAGCTGGTGCAGCCACTCTGGGAAAACAGTATGAAGGTTCCTCAAAAAACTAAAAATAGAACTACCCTACCACCCAGCAATTTCACTACTAGACATTTATCCAAGGGATACAGGTGTGCTGTTTCAAAGGGACACATGTACCCCCATGTTTAAAGCAGCACTATCAACAATAGCCAAAGTATGAAAGAGCCCACATGTCCATCGATGGATGAATGGATAAAGAAGATGTGGTATATATATACAATGGAGTACTACTCGGCAATCAAAAAGAATGAAATCTTGCCATTTACAACTACATGGATGGAACTGGAGGGTATTATGCTAAGTGAAATCAGTCAGAGAAAGACAAAAATCATATGACTCTACTCATATGAGGACTTTAAGAGACAAAACAGATGAACATAAGGGAAGGGAAATAATAACAATATAAAAACAGGGAGGGGGACAAAAACAAAAACAAAACAAAACAAAACAAAACAACCTCAACAATCTAGCCTTACACTTAAAGGAGCTAGAAAAAGAACAAAGCCCAAATCCAGCAGAAGGAAGGAAATAATAAAGATTAGTGAAGAAATAAATGAAACAGAAACTAAAGAAACAATAGAACTGATCAATGAAAGCTGCAGCTGGTTCTTTGAAAGATTAACAAAACTGATAAACCTCTAGTCAGACTCATCAAAAACAGAGAGAGCACCCAAGTAAACAAAATCACTGATGAAAGAGGAAAATGACAACCACTACCACAGAAATACAAAAAAAAAAAAAAAAAGTAAAAGTATATTCTGAGAAATTATATGCCAACAAATTAGATAACCTAGAAGAAATGGATCAATTCCTAGAAACATACCATCGCCCAAGACTGAATCAAAAATAAATAGAAAATTTGGACAGATTACCAACAATGAAATTGAGTCAATAATCAAAACTCCCAACAAACTAAAGCCCAGAACCAGATGGCTTCACAGGCAAATTCTATTAAACATTTAAAGAAGAGTTAAAACCTATTCCTCTTCAACTATTCTAAAAAAGAGAAAGGAAAACTTCCAAGTTCCTTCTATAAGGCCAGTATTAATTACCCTGATACTAAAACCAGATAAAGACACCGCACAAAAGAGAGAAAAACAGGCCAGTATATATGGACATATATGCAAAAATCCTCAATAAAATACTAGCCAAGTGAGTCCAATGACACATTAAAAAATCATTCACCACAATCAAGGGGGATTTATTCTAGGGATGCAAGGGTGTTTCAATAGTAGTATATCAATCAATGTGATATATCACATCACTAAGAGAAAGGATAAAATCCATATGATCATTTCAATAGACAGAGAAAAAGCTTTTGACAAAGTACAACATCCACTCACGATAAAAAAAAAAAAAAAAAAAAAACAACCCTGAACAGAGTAGGTTTAGAGGAAACATAACATAATCAAGGCCTTATATGAAAAAATCACAGCTGACACCATAGTCAAAGGAGAGAAACTGAGAGCTTTTCCCCTGTAAGGTTAGGAAAAACACAAGGTTGTCCTCTCTCACCACTTTTATTCAACATAGTACTGGAAATCCTAGTCACAGCAATCAGACAACAAGAAGAAATAAAGCACATCCAAAATCATAAGAAAGAAGTAAAACTTCCACTATTGGCAGATGACATGATACTATATATAGAAAACGCTTGGGGCTCCTGAGTGGCTCAGTCATTTAAGCGTCCAACTTTGGCTCAGGTCATGATCTCGTGGTTCATGAGTTTGAGCCCCGAGTCAGGTTCTATGCTGATGGCTCAGAGCCTGGAACCTGCTTTGGTTTCTGTGTCTCCCTTTCTCTCTGCCCCTCCCTCACTTGTGCTCTGTCTCTCTCTCTCTGAAAAATAAACATTAATTTTTTTTTGAAAAATGACTAGAACTGATAAATCAATTCACTACAGTTGCAAGATACAAAATCAATGTACACAAATCTGTTGCATTCCTATATACCAATAGTGAAGTGGCAGAATTTAAAATTAAGAAAAATTATCAAATTACAATTACACCAAAAATAATAATGTATCTAGGAATAAACTTGACCAAAGTGGTCAAAGATCTGTACTCTCAAAACTATAACACATTGATAAAAGAAATTGAAAAGAACACAAAGAAATGGAAAGATATTCCATGCTAAGTGATTTGAAGAAAAATATTGTTAAATTGTCTTTACTACCCAAAGCAATGTACAGATTTAATGCAATCCCTATTAAAATGCCAATAGCATTTTTCATAGAATTAGAACAAACAACCCTAAAATTTGTATGGAACTAGAAAAGACCCCAAATAGCCCCATGAAACTTGAAGAAGAACAACAAAACTGGAGGTATCACAATTTCAGACTTCAAGATCAATGGCAAAGCTGTAGTAATAAGAACAGTGTGGTACTGGCACAAAAATGGACACATAGATGGAACAGAACAGAAAATTCAGAAATAAATCCACTATTATATAGCCAATTAATCTTCAAACAAAGGAGGAAAGAATATCCGATAGGGAAAGGAGAGTTTCTTCAACAAATGGTGTTGGGAAAACTGGACAGTGTGTGCAAAAGAATGAAACTGGATCACCTTCTTACATCATACACACAAATAAACTTAAAATTGATTAAATACTTAAATGTGACACCCAAAACTATAAAAACCCTAGGAGAGAACTGAGGCAGTAATTTCTCTGACACCGGTTATAGGAAAATTTTTTCTAGATATGTCTACTGAAGCAAGAGAAATAAAAGCAAGAAATAACTATTGGGACTACATCAAAATAAAAAGCCTCTGTACAGTGAAAGAAAAAAATCAACAAAGCTAAAAGGCAACCTACTGAATGGGAGAGGATATTTGCAAATGACATCTGATAAAGGGTTAACAAACAAATTATGTAAAGAGAACTTACACAACTCAACACCGAGAAAAACAAATAATTCAATTTAAAAAAATGGTCAGAAGACCTCAATAGACATTTCTCTAAAGAAGACATCCAGATGGCCAACAGACACATGGAAAGACACTCAACATCACTCATCATCAGGGAAATGCAAATCAAAACTACAGCGATATATCACCTCACACCTGTCAGAATGGCTAAAATCAAGAACACAAGAAAAAACAAGGCGAGGATGTGGAGAAAAAGGAACCCTCCTTCACTGTTGGTGGGAATGCAAAGTGTTGCAGCCACTATGGAAAATAGTTACGGAGTTTCCTCAGAAAATTAAAAATGGAACTACCCTATGATCCAGTAATTGCATTACTGGGTATTTACCTCCAAAATACAAAAACTCTAATTCAAGGAGATACATGCACTCCTATGCATATAGCAGCATTATTTACAGTAGTCAAATTATGGAAACACCCCGAATGTGCCTTGATAGATGAATGAACACACACACACACACACACACACACACACACACAGGAATATTATTTAGCCATAAAAAAGAATGAAATCTTGCCCTTTGAAATGACATGGATGGAGCTCAAGAGTATTATGCTAAGTCAAATAAGTCAGTCAGAAAAAGACAAATACCATACGATTTCACTTATGTGTGGGGAATTTAAGAAATAAAACAAAAGAGCAAAGGAAAAAAGAGAGAGAGAGAAACCAAGAAACAGGCTGTTAACTATAGTGAATAAACTGATGGTTACCAGAGCGGAGTTGGGGGGGGGGGGGTGAAACAGGTGATGGGGATTACGAGTAGAGTTGTCACGATGAGCACTGAGTAGAGAAGTGTTGAATCACTATATTGTACACCTAAAACAAATATAACACCATATGTTAACTCTACTGGAGTTAAAATAAAAATTTAATAAAAAAATAAAGTTAGCAATTTGGGAATCATCAAGAGTGCTAGGATAACTAATTGTGAATCAAATGGCCTTGGAAGAGGTGATCAAAAGCTACAAGGAAAACAAAAAGGAGAACAAAACAAAAGTCCCCTGTAATTTAACTGTAACATATTTACCACCTCTTGACCCCTGTTCAAGATCTTCGTCCCCAGTCCTCCGGGCCTTTTTGCATTTCCTTAAGTATTTTTCTCACTTCTCTATTTCTTCATGCTTTTTCTCCTTTGTAATGCGTATCCCTTCCCCCTCTTGTCATTGACATCTGTTTATACCTTGCACAGTAGATATTGATAGGATATCAAATCCTATCTATTGTAGATAGTAGATAGTAGATAGGATCCACAATAGAATCCTATTGCTTCTCCTTCCTTTGCTTAATTTATGACCCTGGATCATCATGAAACATCTCCTGCTTTCTGTTAAAGATTTGTTTTCTTCCCAGGTAATATTTGAAGGCCCTTTATAAAATACCCATTCCTCACTGCTTGTGTCATAATAAACATTACTGTGCTTACAGTCCACAATTCTGAAATTAAAAATACATATATATATCAACTCTTAAAACCAGATTTTTAATATAGTTTTATTTTACTTGGCACCAATACTTAACCTGACCTGAACTCATTTAGTGGCAAAGCCTGAGTTTGGCCGATGTGAGTTCAAAGCTGGTGCTGTCCAGAGCTTGAAGTTTTGACTTGAAAATGCCATGTGCATGACATTATCATTCTAAAATCTACCCCTCAAATTAAAAATTCTAAATTCCAAGCACATATACTCTCAAACACTTCATTTAAGATTGTATATCTATGCATTGCATTGTGTCACACATCTAGTTTTGATAAATTTTAAACATTGACTAATAGAAGGCCAAATGAAGGAATAATTGTATGGTTTTATAAGACCCCATCAATTTCACACAACACATAGAATGCTTACCTCTTGTGGGATGCTGGAAATTAGCTGATATACTTGTGAATAATATATTTATTTTGCCCCAAGAAGGTCCCCACCTAGTGACTAATGCCTGCACAGACAAGAAGGACTATGACAGTCTGGTGAAGGATGCATGTAGGGTAAACATGTCAGGATGGAGAAATGCAAAGAGCTAAATGTAACAGCAGTCCTGTGATATTACACGTTAGATGGGCCATTTTGCCGTTTTTTAAGAAAAATCTTCCAGTAATAAGCATGTTTGTTTATAGAAATAAGATTCATACCAGTGTGCACAAAATAGAAACATAGGGAAAGCAATTCAGATGATCCAGTCTTTATTAGTTTTCTAGCACTCAGGTTGTGCATTTAGATTCTAGTAACAGTTTGAAGAGTTGAAAGAATCTAACATTAGAGATAAAAAATTGAAGCATGAAGAATCTATTTTCTGTTTTCCACAGACTTATCTTAAAAAATTTGAAATATTCACAGGACAGAATGGATGATTATATTGAGGTTACTAACGCTGATACTGCTGAAAAGGATGGCCTTTGAAATAGCCCCCTGGCTTTACAGAGCCCATCCATCCTTTCTTCCACTTTTTTGAATTTCAGAAAAAGAAAACCTATAGAAAACTAGTAGTTTCAGTTCCACTCCCTATCCCTAGTTTCTTCTCTAATTCATTTCTAGCTGTTGGTATTTTCCCTTTTAGTATATGCTGCGTATCTTATTCTCATATGCTGGGACCTGGACACGGGGTAAAACTTAGCCCCTGATCCCAGGTTAGAGCACACAGGTAGAATAAAGTGACTTCAGAACTGAGGCCTGGGGTCAGAGCACTAAGGAGGCATATCTTTTTTTTTCTGGAACAATGCTTCTACTACTTATTTAGTACTTCTGTGAAATAAATGTGTTTTCCTTTGCATTTAAATACATTTAACATAAGTTTTTAGTTTTAATACATTCTAAAATAAATAATTTAGCTTCCGTTTCATGTCATTATGTTTCTTATTGGCCTGCTTCTTGTAGGGTTTCCATAATCATCTGAAAAGCTAAGGAAAATATTCATGACCTAAATAGAAGAATAAGAAATATTCACGTAGATATTTAAAACTTCTTAAAATTATGTCTCTTACCATTACACATTTTTTTGGACTTTTCTCTTTTGATTGTGATCTGAAAGCACCTAACTGTAACTATATAGTGCCTGAAACTTTTTTATTTTTTAAATTTGACTGAACTTATTTGTCAGTTTAAATGGACAAATTAATCAAAAATATTCCAAAGAGATAGAAGTTATTCATTTGAAAGAATAACAAAGAGTGCCTTTGTGAGTATCTAAAGAATTCAATTTCTTATTAAAAACAATAAGAAATCTATATCCATGAACATAGCTCATTGAACCTACCCGCAGATAGACTCTTCATCCTGGTCCTCTGACTTTAAGAAAGGGAACCACTACCCCAAGATTCTGCAGGTTGCCTTTGTTTTTTTTCTCTTTTCAAGTCAACTGTCCCTCAGCTTAAGTATCCCTCTGTCAGTTTTCTATGTGAAGCCACCTCATCTTTTCTTGGAATATTTACTCTAGCGTCCTATTCCATCTCCTAGTCATTGCAATTTGCATCTGACCAAACCACTCTCCATGCTGCATCCAGTGCCTTCTTCTGGTCAACAAATGCCATCTTGTGGCACCCAACTTCAAACTCCTCAGAGGCTTCCTCATGCCTTTAGCAAAAAACCATAGTGATATGCCATATTTTATATCTATAGCTTCATTTCTTCCCTTCCCAACTCAAACACTGTACATTACAACCACACCTCAAGTTCCACTCAAGTTCCTTGAAGTCTGAGACATTGTCTCATCCAGCATTATATTCTCAGAATTGAACAAGTCTTTGCCATTTAGCAGGCTTTTGAAAAACATTTATTATTTTAAATTTTAGGTTGGTGGATTGAATAATCAGATAAAAAATGTCTTTTTGGCATCCTGAGTCTACCTTTTCATTGTTTTTTGTTTTTTTTTTTTTTTTTTTTTTTTTCATTTTAGACTTTAAATAAGTTTAGGCTACCATAGGAGTAGAAAATTCTCTGGATATTGAAATACCAGTAATGGAAGCATCTGGTTAGGTATCAGTTCTGATTTCACTCAACACAAGATAGCAAAAATACTGGTTAATAAAGAGTGAATGTATACTTTCCCACTTGGTACCCCTAAAGTGCCAAATGACTTTTTGTTTCCAGAATTAATATTCCAAAAATGATTATCAGTGGATGAGAACTGATGTAGTACTCTGTTTTATTCTGTATTAGTTGCCTAGGGCGACTGGAACAAGTTACCACAAATTGGGTAACTTCTATATTTTATTGATGACTAGAAAGGAAGAGGAGTTAAATATGAAAAAAAAATGGAATTAAGAAAATTATTTTTAATCTGGCATGAAAATATTGCTTAATTAATCCTTATTAAACTACAAATTCAATGAAAATGTGACATAATCCAAAATTGTAGTAAATAATTATCAGGTATTTAAATACTGATTGGCAGGAAGACTTTCCCAAGTTAGTAATACAAAAATGATCAAATGCAATTTAATAATTCTTCATCTGATATACGCTCACCCAATACTAGCAGTAGGCAGTTTCCCACATACGTCTTCATCTAGAAGAGGAAATGGAAGTATTGAGTTACAAGAGAAGATGCTTATTATTCTTTTACCTAACTGAAATTTACATCATGGTTATTAGAAGCTTTGATACTCCTCTGTGGTAAGACACTTAGAAATTCAAGGGCATTCAATCACAGTGTTTAGATACCAACTCACAGTTTTTAGAAGGCAAAAAAACAAAGCATAATCCTGAAATAGTTTACAATGAACAGTGAGAGTATTTTGAATGGACTGAAACATTCAACAAATATTTATGTAGTGCTATGTGCTAGGCACTATGCTATGTACAGAAGATAACGCAGTGAACAAAACAGATGAAAATCACATATATCCAGTGGAATATTATTCAGCCATAAGGAAGAAGGAAATCCTGCCATTTCCAAGAATAGAAATGGACCTTAAGGGCATTATGCTGAATGAAGTAAATAAGACAGAGAAAGAAAAATACTGTATGATATCACTTATATATGGCATTTTAAAAAGCCAAACTCTTGGAACAGAGACAAGAATGGTTCACCAGCTGGGGGAGGGAGAGACAGGGAGATATTGGTTAAAGGATACACACTTCAAGTCATAAGGTGGGTAAACTCTGGGGATCTAGAGTACAGCATGGTGATTATAATTAATAGCACCATTGTATATGCTTGGAAGTTGCTAAAGGGAGTAACTTTTAAATATTCTCACTATGAAAAAGAAATAATTATGTGATGTGATAGAGGTGCTAGCTAAGGTCATGGTGGTAATTGTCTTGCAATATATAAATATATAAAATTAACATGTTGTACACCTTAAACTTACACATTGTTATAATTATTTCTCAGTAAGTAATTAGTTCTCAATAAACTGGAAAAAGTTCATGCTTTCATGGAGCTTACATTATATTCAGGTATGGTGGATAGTCTCCATTTACTCCTCTGGATCCACTTCCCATTATCCCACTGTGCTTTGAGCTCTGTCCACTGACCTCAAGTACTGCTTGACTCCTTAGTTTTCTGGCTTCATGTTGGTTTGACCAATGAAAAGCAAATGCACAAATCAAAAGGGGAAGGAGAGAGCACATGTGGTATAATTTCTCAGGATCCTTCCCTGCTAGGGTTTGGCTTGGCAGTGACCATTCTTCTCTGCTTACCCAGTAAGCTGCAGATCTCGTAGTTTCAAGTATCTGCTCCTACTCTGCCTCCTTCAGACAATGGAAATAGGATTAGTCCATCTAGCGTTGTCATAACTTGTGGGGTTTTTTAAACCTGTCCACATACTTATAAACAGTCTTTTTGTTAAGCTCGTTCCAATTATCCCCTTTGAATGTGCCATCTATTTCCTGAAGGGCTTGAAATGATTGAGGGAGCTAGAAAGGAAATAAAATTCGTAAGATAACTGAGAAAAGAACTTTAGCAGATGCTGTCAGCTACCCATCCATATCCTCGTGGCCCTCACCATTCCTGTGAATGTTTCTTTTCTACACCTCTACCTGAGTGCTTTCTTTTTTTATTTTTTAATTTCTTTATATTTATTTATTTCTGAGATAGAGACAGAGCATGAGCAGGGGAGGGACAGAGAGAGGGAGACACAGAATCTGAAGCAGGCTCCAGGCTCTGAGCTGTCAGCACAGAGACCGACGCGGGGCTCGAACTCACAAACCGTGAAATCATGACCTGAGCCGAAGTCGGTCGCTCAACAGACTGAGGCACCCAGGCGCCCCCCTGAGTGCTTTCTTTAGCTGCAAGTCTGCTAGGCTCAAGGATGGAGCAGGTGAGGCATGCTAGGAGGTCAGTGTTCCTTTCACCACCCTTGCCCGGCAGCCCTCAACCAATAACTGATAGGATATTGCTGGTAAAATCCTCAGCTCCTTAAATCTTGGTTGGAAGTACTTTGAGGCAGTGTTCACACTGTCTCTCAGCATTCACCAGTGGGATTACCCCTAGTTGCCCACAGTGGTAATCTGCTTAATAACACACCCTGATTGGCTTCCTTTCTTTACTTGACATACTTCTTTATTCCACTGCTGATAATACAGAGACACACACTCACACTACATTAAATTCACATTCTCAAACAATGGTAAGCTCTGGAAGTTCTGAGGAGAAGAGACACATGTGGTTATTTAGGTTTTTATGGTTCCTCTCTAGGCATTGTGTCAAGAGAGATTTGAAGGGTTGTGAGGGCAGAAGCAATAAGACCCATCAGGGAGGTGAGTCCGTCTAGCACACTAGTGGACGATGGCAGTAATCCAGGACAAAGATGGCGAGAGCTTGAGTGAGAAGAGCAGTAGTGAAGAACAGAATGGTCAGACTCTGGGTATTGTCTCTAGATTTCCTGATTGATATTTATTGAAATATGTTATGTATTGGACATACCAAGATGGGTAGAGTCCTAATTCTCCTCTTAGAGGCGTGGAAAGCAAGGTTAGGAAAATAAAGCAGAGTATGTAAAGTCCTAACTGCGGAGCCCAGAGCTCTTGCCTCCTCACCACAGCACTTCACCAGGGAGGCTGTCCTAACAGTAGAGTGAGTGGAGGTAACAGCAGGCACTGAGCACTAGAGAGGACAATAGAAAAAACAAGAGAAGATAACACTTTCAAGAATGTTGGCAGTAAAAGAGAAAAGATGTGGGGTAACTAATAGACAAAAGGTACACTTCTTGTTTGTTTTCTTATTTTCCTTTTTAACCTGGGAAAAACTTATTCCTGTTTACGTGCTCAGCAGAGGACACGCTGGAAAAAAATACTTTATGTTATGGAGGGAAGGGGGATTATTGATCAAGGTAGGCGTGGGAGCAGACTGAAGTTAACGTGTATTCAAGGGGTTTAAATCGTAAGTAACTTACAAATATCTACAAATGTATGCTCGTTACAAAGTATTCAAATAATAAAAACAAATACAGAAAAAGATCTATGCCAACAAGTATCCCATTTGAAACAACCCTAAACGCCATTGCTATTGTTAAAGTCACCACACTTCAGTGGTTAACCTTCCAAATATTTGTGTGGATGTATGTGTTTGTTTAAGCTGTTTCATGAAACGAGTCACAACAATGTGTCTTTGTGACTTTCTTCTTGCTCATAATGTATTTTGACTTTTTTCCACATCAGAAAACATGAATCTGTTACATTATCCTTAATATTTCAGTTAAGACATCAGCTGCATGATACTACTTTAAAAATCAGCTACATTTTAAATTTATTTCTTAAAATTTTTTAAATGTGTGTTTACTTATTTTGAGAGCAAGAGAGAGAAAGAACATGAGTGGGGAGGGGGAAAGAGACCAGAAGAGAGAGAAAGAATCCCAAGCAGGCTCCACACTGTCAGCACAGAGCCTGAGAGGCGGACGCTCAACTGACTCAGCCATATAGGTGCTCTCAAATTTATTTTTAAAAAAACATTGAATTTTAGAATAGTTTCAGATTTACAGAAAAAAAATGTGAAGATACTACAGAGTTTCCCCCATACACTACACACTGCTTCCTCTATTATTAACATCTTTCATTGGTGTGGTATATTTGCCACACTTAATGAATAAATATCGAAATACTATTATTAACCAGAGCTCCTAGTTATTCATAGTCTACCAGGTTTTCCTTAATTCTCTTTTCCTGTCCAGGATCCCATCAAGAATATTATATTATGTTTAGCTGTCATATCTCCTTTGGTTCCTCTTGACTATGAGAGTTTTGTGGATCTTTATGATTTTGATGACCTTGACGGTTATAGCATGTGCTGGTTAGGTGTTTTGTAGAATGTCCCTCACTTAGGATTTGCATGATGTTTTCCTCATGGTTTTGGGAAGAAGACTACAGAATAAAATGCTGTGCTTATATTGTAACAAGGGCATATACTATTACTTACCACTATTGAAATTAACCTTGATCAGTTGGCTGAGGTAGTGTTTTCCAAGTTTCTCCACTGTAAAGTTACCATTTCCCCCCCAAATTTTCATACTAGAATCTTTGGAAAGAGTTCACTATGACTAGCTCATATTTAAAGAACAGGGAGTTATACATGCTCAACCTCATGAAAGGCAGAGTGTCTACATAGATTATTTGGACTTGTACACAGCATATTTGTCTATTCTGTTTATTTTTATAATTATTTAAAAATCAGTATGAATTCATATTTACTTTATACTTTGGCTTGTAATCTAGTATGTACTGTATTTATTCTGTTGCTCAAACTGCTACAGCTTTAGCTGTTGAGAGCTCTTTCAGTTAGCTGTTTTGTCCCTTTGACATATCCCCATTTGTGTGTATCTATGTGTCTGTGTGTATTTAGCACCTCTTTAGTTCCTGGCACTATAAGATGCTATAAACTCACCTGCATATTTTCTGTCTCATTCCTAGAATCAAGCATTTCTCCATGGAATCCTAATATTTTTATTATTGGAGCATAATTTTAAAAGATCAAGAGATGGACAATGGGTGTGTTCATTGCTGCTGGAGTGTGATTGTTCTTAGACCCTCTCAGTGGGCAAAACAAAGATATGGGTGTGTACAGTAACCTGTGCATAAACACATGTCTAAAATATTTGTATGTGTAACCATCTTTATTAAACTGAACGTGAGTTTATAATGGTGTTCCAATTGTAATCCATTACTACATGGATCATTCTAGCCTCTGCATCCTGTTCATCTATAACCTCCTACTCTAACAGAGAGATCTGGCACTTATGTTATTCATTTTTAAAATTATTCAGTTCCAGTATATGTGTATGGTGGTTTCAGAACTGTTAACCTCTATTCCCATGGAAAAACACTTGATCAACCAGTCTACACTGGCCATGTATGATTCTTTTTGCCTTTAATCTCATAGTGTGCACTCATTTCCAAGTTACTTTGGAAAAAAAAAAAGAGGTTAGAGTGGGAGAGAGCCAAAGCGTAAGAGACTCCTAAAAACTGAGAACAAACTGAGGGTTGATGGGGGGTGGGAGGTAGGGGAGGGTAGGTGATGGGCATTGAAGAGGGCATCTTTTGGGGTGAGCACTGGGTGTTGTATGGAAACCAATTTGACAATAAATTTCATATATTAAAAAAATAAAAAAAATAAAAGCACTTTCATATACATAAAAAAAAGTTACTTAGCTCAGCACTTTTCCCACACACTCCCTTCAGTGAGGTTGTAACAGATAATTTTGTCACATTCTGCATTCTATCCTCGGATTTCATTGATCTCTAAATAATGTGTTAATTTGCATACACTGTGTTTATTTTTTTACGTTTCAAAGCTCAATGGATTTTAACAAATGCACAGCGTTATGTATCCATCATCACAGTGTCCACACAGGATAGTGTCTCCACCCGGACAATGCCTTGTGCTTCACCTACTCAATGTCTCCCTACCCTCACTGTCAACCCCTAGAAATCATTGACCTGTTTATCTACTCTATGATTTTTGCCTTTTTCAGAATATCATGTAAATGCTGTAATAAAGTACAGAGCCTTTTCAGCCTGACCACTTTTACTAATCAACATGTATTTTAGATTCACTCATGTCTTTACATGCCTTGAAAGCTCATTTCTTTTTAATGCTAAATAGTATTCTGTTATATGAAAATACCAGTTTGTTTATCTGCTAGCCTAATAAAGACATCCTGGTAGATTCCAATTTTTGGCCACTCTGCATATAGTTGCCATAAACATTCATCTGTAGGTTTTTGTGTAGATGTGAATTTTCAAATCAGTTGGTAAATACCTACGAGCATGGATGCAGAGTCAGATAAGACTGTTCAATTTCATAAGAAACTGCCAAGCTGTCCTTCAAAGTGGCAGTTACTTCACACTCCCACCGTCAGTGAATGAGAATTTCTATTGTTACACATCCTCACTGGTAATTGGTATTGTCTTTTGGATATTAGTCATTCTAACAAGTATGTATCTCACTGTTGTTTTAATTTGCGATTTTCTTAATGACAAATGTTCTGAACATCATTTCATGAGCCTATTCGCCATCTGTATATCTTCTTGGATGAGATGTCCATTGAGTGATTTTGCTCACTTTTTAAGGGGTTATTTTCTTAGTATTGGTTTTAAGATTTTTTGCATATTTTGAATATATCTTTTATCAGATTTGTGCTGTGTGAATATTTTCTCCAAACCTGTGGCTTGTGTTTTATATCTCTTAACTGTGTCTTTGGCAGAGCAGATATCTTTAATTTTAATAGTCTGTATTATCAGTTTTATATTTCATGGATTACATTTTTGGTGTTACATCTAAAAGTTCATTACCAAACCCACATTTTTGTGAAATGTGTACTTTGTTTCTAGGTTCATTTTTCTGCACGTGTACATTATTTCAGACTATTTGTTGCAAAAATATCCTTTTTCTTTTGAAATAACTTTGCACCTTTGTCTGAGACAGAGGACTATATTATGGTAGTTTTATTTCTAGGCTCTCTATTCTCTTCCACTGATCTATGCATCTATTTGTTGATCAATACTATGTATTCTTATAGCTTTATACTAAATCTTTAAAAAATTTTTTAATGTTTATTCATTTTTGACAGATGGAGAGAGAGCATGAGTGGGGAAGGGGCAGAGAGAGGGAGACACCGAATCTGAAACAGGCTCCAGGCTCTGAGCTGTTAGCACAGAGCCCGACGCGGGGCTCGAACTCACAAACTGTGAGATCTTGACCTGAGCCAAAGTTGGTCGCTCAACTGACTGAACCACCCAGGCGCCCCTCCCCCCTTTTTAAATTTTTAAAAATAGTTTTATACTAAATCTTGCAATCAGGTTAACCATCCAATTTTGTTCTTCTTCAGTATTGTGTTGACTATTCTAGGTCTTTTGTTTTTTCACATGAACTTTAAACTCAATTATTGACATATATGAATAATAACTGACTGAGATTTTCATTGGGATTATTTTGAATCTATGGAACAAGTGGTTAAGAACTGACATCCGAACAATATTCAGTCTTCCAAACCATGAACATGGGGCATTTCTCCATTTGTTTAGATGTTCTCCACATTCTTTAATCTGTGTCTTGTGGATTTTTGCATACAAATCCTGTGTATATTTTGTTAGACTTATACTTAAGTTTTCCCTTTTATACTGTTGTTGCTAATGCACATGTTTTTCGATGCTAACATATTTTGTAAAAAATTTAAGTTTAAATGTTTATTCATGGTATATAGAAAAATTTGGTTTTTATATGTTAACTTTGTGTTCTGTGACCTGTTTATACTTGTTTGTTAGTTCCAGGAGGTTTCTTTGCCATTTCTTTGGAATTTTCTCCATAGCCAACCATATCATCTGCAAATGAAAATGTTTTCATTTCTTCCTTTCCATTCTGAATACATTCTGTTTTTTTCCCTTGTCTTATTACATTAGCTAGGTATTCGAGTACAATGGTGCATAGGAATTGGGAGAGAGGGAATCCTTGTTTTGTTTTCAACCTGAACAAGAAAGTGCCTAGTTTCTGACAATTATGCATAATGTGAGGGTTTTGTAGATGTGTTTTGTCAAGTCAGTCATCCTTTAAGTGATATAGTCCTTAATCAGCTATCATTCCAGATGATGGATATTACTTATAGATATTAATTTCAGATAACGGGCCATGCATTTCTCTAGGACTTTTACTCAGTCTAAAGCTTATGATTTTAATACAAACAGTTTACTTATATATATGGAGATATTAGCAAAAAAAAAAAAAAAACTCCACACATACGCACAAAATAACAAAGGAGCTAGAGTTCAAAACAAATAGAAACAAGACTGCAACAAGGTGATAATATAAATTTTGCAATGAAACTGAGAAAAGTAAAGGAAATTGAGATGAACTAATCCCCAGATAGTGGATACTGTTGAAGAGACTGGAATTATAATAATGTGCTAGGACCATAGTCAAGTTGGGGAAATCAGTAACAACAAATCATAAAATTAGAAATGCACTGAATATTTAAAGAAATATTATACCAGATGCAAATAATTCTTAATATGCATGTTACCTTTAGTAAAGCAAGCATCATCAAAACACTGTGGGAGGTAATCTTGAAAAGTTTCTGGAAATTAAGGGATTATTAATGGAAATTCATGTGTGATACCCATTATTATGCAAGCATTATGTGTGTGGTCTTTTTTTAAAATCCATTAATAGGAATCCATTAATAGGAAAACATGTAAGAGCCTTCATAAATTCACTCAAATTTCAGTTTCTTGGGTTGATTTTTCCCGGAAGGTCCTAAACTCCTCAATCATGAATTCTCCTACTATGTGGTTTTTCAGGAACATATGGCCAGTTTCTATTTCCTGAGTTTCTATTTTAGAACCTAATGCTGATTCACAATTGATGTTTCAGTACGATATATTCATAACACAATTATTAAAATATCAAATTCATACTTAAATATTTTGTCTAAGACACTTGGAAGTGTCTTATTAGATTATATTTTCCATTGCTGGGCATATGCTCCTGAAATCACTGGAAAAAAGAGACATTTCTGAGAGCAGAATTCGATGTGGGGGATGACAGAAATTTCTTAATAAAATCGTAGTTATAAAATGCCAAATGGAAAATCATTCCCTTTGCTTTTGAATCTTTTATCCTGAATTCTTACAGCGTTGCCTTCAACATGAAAAATTCCAAAATCCTGAATGACAGCATGCGTACTAACATATAAACAATAAGAACACTGAAGAATTAGAAAAATTCTACATTCACTAAAGAATTGAAAAACTACATGTAAGTGGGATCAGTGATAATAAACTACATTAAAAATAAAATCTTACAGATTAATTATGAGACACAGCAACAAAAAACTCCAACACTGAATTTTCACAGTTATAGCTTTGTACATTTTTCTAAATAATAAGAATGACCCCTCAATTGTGAAGTTTTTGAAGCATAAAATGGGTAAATGGGATGCACTTAGCATTTTTTTCAAGTGTTCAAAATACTGTAATAGGTTTAAGACAATAATCATAAATTAAAGTCATAGAATTTCAGAGTTCAAAGAAAATGGGTGATACAAATAATGAATTCAAACTTATTTTACTGACAAAGAGACAGACAAAGTAAAGCCAAGTAAATTTTTCCAAATTTACAGAGAGAGGGAGTGGTTTAGCCAGGAGGATAATGTAAATCTCTTGACTGACATCAAGGTTTGATTTTTTCCCCCCACTATAGCATTTATTTCAAAAATATTTAATTCCCTGTTATTCCAATTGGAACTGAGTCTGGTGAGCAAAAAAGTCACTGATACTAGTTATGGCTTTAGAATGAAATATTATTATCATATCATCAACAGTTTGCTCAGGAGGATTTGAAGGTTGATGTCAGTTTTAAAACACAACTTAATAAACAACTGAGAATTACCAAGGACTTCAGCAGGGATATGCAAGTAGGATTTTGTGTTGAATAAATGCAAATCAACATGAATAATAAGAGCATCACTTACTATGATGGATAGATTTATTATTGGTAAGAATCAAATTATTGAATAGAAAGAGAGAAAGAGGAGGGTTTACACATCCAAGTTTCCTCTGGAACTCTACAGCAATTAAAAAAACAACTGATGGGGGGCACCTGGGTGGCTCAGTCAGTCAAGCATCTGACTCTTGATTTTGGCTCAGGTCATGATCTCACTGTCCTCAGCTCGGGCCAGCACTGGGCTCTGCACTGACAGCATGGAGCCTGCTTGGGATTCTCTGCATCCCTTTCTCTCTGTCCCTTCCCTGCTCATGCCTGTGTTCATACTCACACACTCTCTTTCTCAAAAATAAATAAATAAACATCAAAAAAAATAACTGATGGAAAAATACAGGGATAAAATGTTTATACGTATCTTAACCCCCACACTAAGGCTATGGAAATAAGTGCTGGGCTCCTCAGTTTTCTTATTAATTTAGAAATATGCCATGGTCTTTTAAGATAAGAGAAGAAACAGAATGTGTCCTCTGGATAGTACTGCAATATATGAACAGTATTTACTGAAAGCTCCAGCTATAAAGACCACTGTAACACATCAAGGAAGAAGGAAGCCCATCACATACTGACAGTTCTACATGGTAGGTATGAATACTTGACTCCTTTTGGATGATGAAAACTACCCTCCATGAGAAGGATGACTAGTCCATGAGTAGGATTCTACTGCATGCTCATTTGTAATGGTATCAGAGAAAAGTTATACTCAACAAGTAATTCGGAGCCACTGTATCTACTGAGATATCAAATTGACATATGCCCCAACTTTGATTATTTCTTCATCCAACAAAACACACTACCAACCGGGATTAATTTTCAGTTAATAGGGATGAATACTTTAGCCTATATAATCTACTCAGAAAACAAGAACTCAGAGTTTTATTGTGTTAAATATATTAAGGACTCAATATAACTTCCTTGATGTATGCAGCAAATCTGGAAAGAATAACAACAACCAAATCTAGACATAGATTTTTTTTTTAGCTCAAGTAAAACGAGTTTTCCTCAGAATTGAAGACTTAGGCAAATCAAAATAGGGAAAAGACATTAAAATAACTGTAAGTACTTAACGAAAGAATGTTTGCTTGATAGTAGAGAAGAATAGTGACTACTCAGTTAAATCTACACTAGGGAGAAGATTCACTTTAGGTATTCCATAGAAGCATATGATATTCCTAATATTCTCCATTGGTAATTAGCATATATATGTGTGTGCTATATATAAGCTATATATATGATATATGTATTTAGCTTTCATATATTTTTATAAAATATTAGTATAGTGCCAAAAACTGAAGATTGTATTTTAAAATAACTCCAAAAGAAGAAATGCATTAAAAAAAGTGAACACAATGCTATTTATCAGTATAAATAATGTGGAGCAACATATTGACTTATTTCACCAGTAGCAATTTTGCATAATCATTTCCAATAAGAGATATCTAACTCTGAGAGAAGATAAACAAATGTAGAAAATAGCACAAAGCCAAGTAACTTCATATTTATGTGTATATACAGCTATGAAATTATTTAGAAAAAGTTTGTAAAACATTTGTCATATAAAAATATTTCATGTCCTATGAAAGACTATCATGTTGTATCCAATCAATCAGTATATGTATATATGTGTGTGTGTGTGTGTGTGTGTGTGTATATATATATCTCTCCAACAAGACTATATACACACACACACACACACACACACACACACGTCTCCAATAAGACTAATGGAGATAGTATGTATATATATATAGATGTATATATATATAGAGAGATTATATATATATGTGTGTGTATATATATATGTATATATGTATATATATATATACACAC